>NW_026442016.1:0-147500 GCF_026898425.1 Galleria mellonella
AGAAACTTCGAATGGGTCAGTTGGTTGGAAATAAAAAGAATGAGGAGATGGATATGAAAGTTTCACTCCAGATGCCAGAGAGTCTTGTGTTTCATTTAATAGTGACATAGTTGTATGAGCAAGGTTTTGACCGACAGTTGCGAAAAAGGAATTACAATAATTGAGGGATTCTACTGGATCACTTTTTATTGTAAGTAGATTTTTTGCAGTACTCTTTTTAGTATTTTTATGAATTATTTTATTAATACTATTCCAAAGAGGTTTAGGTTTATTTATATTTTGCTGAATTAATCCACTTTCGTACTCCCTTTTCAAACGCCGCAGTAGGGAATTATAAAAATTTCTATATTTAATATATGTAGACTTCTTTATCGGATTGTCAGGATGTTTACGTGAATCAGAGTGAAGTTTATCTCTGCGTTTGGCACACCTGAGCAACCCTGGGGTCATCCAAGACTCTTTAGTGTATTTAGAGTGACTAACTTTATATGTGTGAGTGTGTTTTTTTACAATCTTCATGAATATATCCGTGAACAATTCAGTGGCCTCATTTACAGAAGTACTATTAAGAATCTCCGTCCAATCCACACAAGCTAACTCTGTCTTTACAGCTTCATAATTAGTTTTTTCTCTTTGTCTTTTATTAGAAGATGGTTTTTGTAAAGAGTTATCCATTCCCAACATGATAGGATTATGGTCGGTAATATCAGCAGAACATATGATGGATTCATAGCTACCATAGTTACGAATGAAAAAATGATCCAGACAGGTTTTGTTATGAGTAGGTTTTTTGACAGCACTTGAAAGTCCCAGTTCGGCCATCAAGCACAAATACTCTGAAGATAGTTCATAAGTCTTGGATGTATCAGCTATATCAATGTTTATGTCTCCAGTGATAACTAAACAAGGACCCACAACGAGAGTCTTGAGGTTAGACTCCAAAGAGCTCAGAAATCTATTTGAATTGCTAAAACTTTCAGACGGAGAGCGATAGATGCCAAGTATTGATAAATGTTTGGATATAGCTACCAACAGGGAATTTGCTCCTTCAATATCGATTTCGACTACTTTTGGGGAAAATATGTTGCTAATGTAAATAACTACGCCACCTGCTCTGTTTATATATTTCGATGTTTTGAAGGCTGTGTATCCAATGATGTCCTTGATAATCGAATTTTCATTTAACCAACACTCGGTAAGAATTATAGCATCAAATTTAGTATCCAGCCGAGTAAGGAGTATTAAAAAATTGACAAAATTTCGCTGTAGACTCCTTATATTAAATGTAAGAATTTTGGTATTATACTTTGCGAGTATGGTTTTGCTTTCGTCCGGGGATTTTAAAGTATGGCTTTCTTTTTCTATGGCTTCGTCAATTTCTTGTATGATGTCGTAGGATGCCATATCTATATAAGACACATAGTATAATAAAAGAAGCTGGAAACCTGAGGCCATACTTATGACTGAAATATAATACTTTTGTATTTTTATGTATATAAGAAATTATATCCTGTGGTAGTGCAGTAGAAGTAACGGTACAGTAAGTATACTGTTGTTGTGTGTAAGATTTTTGAATGAGTATTTGAGTGTGAGCTATAACATTACATTTACAATAGCGAATATTGGTGAGTAGATAATTAATAATGAAGCTATGGTTACAAATATTATAAAAAATCAGCAAAAGCAAATACATGCAACACAATTCTAGCAATAGTATTACTCTGATAATATTAAATAGTTTCCAATGTAAAAACATAAAGCATACTGAACAAAAGCACAATGATACATATGCGCGACAAGCATTCCGCACAAGCACAGCAGACTTAATAGAGTTTGGCTGTAAACTCATCGGCAGTAGCGATAGCGGTTTCTTTTGCCCGCAGGTTGACTGGGCACTTGCAAAGCAGGTCATCGTAAGAAGCAATATAGACAGCAGGTTTACCTGTACGTTTGCGAACATATATTGAACCATTCCTTGTCCAACAGTATTTGAAATCAGCCTCCTTTGCACGTATTCTGGCATCGCGAAATAACTGTCGATTGGCTCTAGTAAGGCGCTCATTTATAAATATTTTCCGCTCAGGACTATTCAAAACGATGTCCTTACTATTCAAATCACGACGTGATTTGGCGGCCCTCAGAAAGTCCTCTCGTATCGCCTTGCGAGTAAAACGGACTACAAGTGGACGTGGAATTTTATTTTCTTTCCCATCTCCGTTAGTACGGCGAAATCCGGTTCGAGCAACGCTATCTATGTCACCCTCTGTCATGTGTATTCCAATTTTTGAGGCAGTGACTAGAGTCAGATGATAAGGATTTTCATTGTTGACTTCTTCTAGTCCGATAATTTCGACCTCATTACCAAGAGACGATTGCGCTTGAATGTCTAATTGCCGTTGCAACTGCTCAACCGTTTGTTTTAGTTGGTCACATTCCCTTTGACTATCCTCTAGTGACTGTAGACGGGCTTCTGTGTTAGTAAGCTTGTCGACAATATCATCCAAGCGAAGGTGGCAACGAGCCACGGCGGCAACCACTTCCGACAATTCATTTTTAAACTCTGTCATCGTTTCCCGAAGGAGACGCATTTCGTTAACTATTGAATATGTATCATCGTCGTTTGATTGGTCACCGTTTCTACGCGTTGCCTTGCGGATGGTGACGTTACTTGGAGATGCAGTGGAGCGTACCGGGGTCGAGGAGTTATCTCCGCCTCTTTTTGTAATAGCCTTGCAGTCAGGGCAGATCCATGACTTTACTGATTCCAGCGGCAGATTTGTGGCATTAGTACATAGTAAATGAAATTTTTTGTGACAGCGCTCCACTCTGCATATGATGAAATCGTCATCTCGAATTACCTCTGGGCAAGCGGCGCACGTAACGTTGCCTCCGGTCCTCGGCATATTGCAACCTGTACTATGATCGTAGCGACAGGAAAGCGATGAAAGTCGATAATTGTCGCTTGTTACGTGATTTCGTTGTACAGAGCCCAGCGACTTGTCCGCAAGGATGAGTCACGCGTAACTCGCCGGGTCGTGCTTGATGTTTACTTAATTGCACAATGGGTAGTTTGAAATTTAACTGATACTCAATCACTTGTCACGTTAATATCTTGTAAATTATTAGAAATTATATAATTTGTGTTCAAAATAATTAAAGAACGTGTTGTAATTAATGTTTTGATATACGTTTCAACCAAAATATCAAACTTTAGATCACAAAAACTATTTTATAACCAGGAATACAAACAAACGCGTACGTACTATAGGCCGTTCTATGACTCACACTCACACATTTAAAAGTATATTTTATACATTAAAAATTAAACGATGTTATTAACTATAAATTATATTTAGTATAGAAATACTAAATCATACCTGATGTGGTTCTAGTTCAAACACGTTGAATATGAGCTTGATACGGTGACCTGGTGTAGTCGAGAACTGCCACACGCAGTCTTTCCTTGACGGGTACAAATCCGGATAGTTTGGGCTGTGTTTAGAAAAGAAGACATTCAATAAATACTAGTACAGATTCTATGCTATATCTGTACTATCTATACTAATATTTTTTTTAATGGATGATAATAAAATAGTAACGCTGTCTGCGTTAGCGGTATACACTGGCGGGGTACAATTGAGAGATGATAGGTGAGAATGAAAATGCAGGTCAGTTAGACCATCGTGACAAATACACCTGGAATTCAGCGCGATGTTTTCCAGTGGGGAGCAGGTGGAGGTCGACCTGATAGGATATACTGCTAGCAATGGGACAGGTAGTCCGCATTACTACGCTTTTTTTTAGATAGACTTTCCCCATAATGAGATTTTTGTCAGTACTTGCTATTCTTTGCAGGCGGTTTGACAACCGTAGTTAGTTAGTTGTTTTAAGAAGGATGTTGCCGCCCACCTCTCCATTATTATGTTCCCTTAATCGCTTCTTACTATACCAACGGAAAGGAAGGGTGGCCCATTCTATGCCGGGACCACATGATATACATACAAGCCATAGAAGCCATCTTCAATATAAATAGATACATTCATAAATAATTTTTTTGTATTATACAGGAATCGAACCAGCGACCGTCGGAAAGAGAAGCAAAAGCCAAACCACCTTATGTACTCACCTTACAATGGTGCCATGCGGTTGTGTAACATCATGCTTACAACCGCCTTCCTTGCAGTCGTGTTTATTCGGGTGTAGGGTGAACCCACTGTGGCAGGCGCACTCGTATCCTCCCAGGGTGTTGTGGCATTCGTGCTGGCATCCGCCATTGTTGTCCGCACATTCGTCTACATCGATATAGTACACTGCTGCGAAGCCCGATCGGTGAACTGACGCGTCAGATGTGAACTGCAAAGAATATTTACAATTCTACCATGTAAATGGTGCAAAGCAGGTGTGGTTTTTTTTATAGGTGAAAATAGAATGGTAATCTCGCCCGTACTTTTGGTATACGTTGGCGGAGAACCAGTGAGGGATGATAGGGATGATAGGTGGTGTATCGTAACTAGTTCAACAAGAATTAACCTCATAGTATATGTTGCTAGCAATGGGCATTAAAAATGGATTTAACAAATCCTATTACTAACGAGCTCTTTCCCCCGAGCGGATGTGGTTGCATGGTTGTGTTTCGGTTTAAAGGTTATGGCAGTGAAATTATAAGGTAGAAAAACAATATCTTAGTTATGGCAATGCATGAGGCGTCATAGTATATTATGTCCATGTGTTGTTCGTAGGGACAACACATGGACGTTCGTAGGGTAACTATACGTACAGTTACCACTCCATCAAGAGGATTAGCAGCTTGTTTGCCATTGTAAGTTGCATATGGTAAAATTAGTAATTCAAATTATTATATCCAACAGTATGGAGAGTATGATCTGAGGTATATTTGGCAAAAATATGAATGAGATAGATTTAGAACTTGGCTAAGATAAGGACATAAAAAAAATTTGATGCCTTAGCTAGAAAGAGTGATGACGAATCTGATGTAGAGAGTCAGTAGATTCCCAAGACAGTTTATGAGGAAGATATATATTCAGCAGCGGACTGTGAATGGTTAAAATTACTGTAGGTCGACTAGTAAAGAATATCTATAGCATTATGTCCGCCTTTCGTACCACATTTTATTGGTCTATCTATCCATCTATCCTATTTAAGAGCTGCGCTCTTGTCGGTGGAGCTACGATTTTCAGCGAGTCTCTTCACCTCTTGATACGACATGACACCAACTCCTTCCTTGATCTGCCTGATGTAACTATGTCTCGGTCTCCCTCTCCCCCTTCTTCCTTCTATCTTACCTTCTATTATAATGTTCATAAGTTCGTCGTGTCATATCAAGTGTCCTAACATTTTTCCCCTTTTATCCTCAATAGTTCTAATAATTTGTCGTTTTTCCTTTTTGTCCTAAGCAGGACCTCCTCAGTGCTAATTCGATCCCTCCAGCTAATTTTCTCCATCCTTCTCCAGCACCACATTTCAAAGGCTCCAAGTTTATCCATTTCCTTCTGAATTTTATTGGTCACCAAAGTTTAAATAAATAAATGCTTAAAATGATGATGATGATAAAATGGTACTGGAAGTATACCTGAACTCTTAAAACTGAGCCGTCCGATGTAACAGGTGGCGGTAATGCGTTGCCACAGAAAGCTCCGTGTCTTCTTAACACGTCTGCTCCTAACTTGGAATGAACCGTTACACTGTCATACTCGCATTCCTGAAAATTGCCATTATATAAATGCAAAATAATAGACAACAAAGAGTATCTATTTATTTATATGTGGTTGTGATGATGGTTGTTTAATTACCATCATACATATTAAGACTAACGTATCATGGAAGATTTTAAACAATATTACAATACTGGCATAGATGGCTAGCAAGATGGCTTAAGATAGAGTTCAGGAAAGAAGTATAAAAGACAAAACAAATAGAGCAGCTACTATTTAGAATCGAGACCTATAGTTACTGTTGATTATTTTATAATAATTTGAGGCTAAACTTCTAAATTGGCGAGTGCTTTTATATATTTTCTATCAACATAGTAATAATTTATCGTAATTTTCGTTATTCTTCTCTTGTATTGTACAACTTTGTAAAAAAGATATATTAGCAAGAAACATTGTAATTGTGTGGGTTATAATTCATTTAGGAAAAGATCACGTATTATCTATTACTTCACTATCATACACAATAATAAAAATCACTCGACAATTTAGAAATTTTACCTCAAAATATCTTTAATTACAAAGTAATCAACATAAACCACAAGTCTCTAAGTGTCATGTTATTTAGTAACCAACCACCTTAATTAAGTTTTTTTAGGATTTGATTGAAATTTTAGTGATATATAGTAGTGAAATATAGTAATTATAGAAGTGTAATGTAATTAAAAATATATATATATACACAACATGAGGCATTTAACCAAAACTTAATATATCTGACCTGTTGATACATGCTGTTGCCTTCTAAGTCGAAATGGGTGAAGTTCAATGTGATTCTGTGCTGTGGTGGAGCCACGATCTCCCAAAGGCAATTCTTAGACGGCGGATATAGGTCCGGGAACGATGGTGATGTTATCGTGCCATTTGGACCGTACAGAGCTCCTCCGCATGCATCTTAAAATTTAATATTGAATCGTCAATATCATATACATAAGAAGTGAGTCTTACGAGGAAGTCAGTAAATGTTATGTAAGAGATTTATCATCATTCTCTGTCGACTGTTGAACATAGGCCTCTCTCATAGACTGCCATAAGGAATGATCCTGAGCCACCTGCATCTACTGATTTCCTACGATATATTATGAGGGATTAAAGGTTATGCAGGGTCGTCAACGCGCGCATAATGCCTCTGGTATTGCAGGCGTTCATAGGATACGGTAACCGCTTACTATCAGGTGGGTCGTATGCTTGTTTGCCACCTCAGTGGTATAAAAAAAAAAGGTTATTTATGCATTAGTTTATATCCAGAATTTTATTCTCGTAAGCGGGATTTATCTGTTGACCTGAATCAACAGTACTCCATACAGTTCTCCATCCCAAATAATACGTGTACTTATGTAAAATTTCATGGCAAAAAGTTGAAAGCGTTAAGATGCTAAGAGGTAACAAACAAATTTTTTATAATATTAGAACTGGTAAAAAATGTAATATAAAAAAAAAATATATGAGTTTGAAATGGATAGATACAAGAGACGAAGAGATAGAAGAAAAATGAACGTGGACAGTCTGGGTGAAACTATTGTAATTGATACTTAGAGAGCAAAGACAAAAACATGTAAGAGATTTCTATCAGGATACTTTTTTTAAAGAGTATATTTTATTGTACTATGTGGAAATGTCGTAGCTGATGGTTTTTTTTTAATTATATTTAAGACAGCATAAGCAAAGAGAACTAGAGGATTTTCATAAACAATAATAAAATGTTCAATTCTTTTGTGTTATTCTTAATTTTGTGACGATTCAATTAACATAGAATGTCAAACTTTTGAGTAAACTTCAAGATGTGGTATTCAAGTTTCGGTCAGTTACAGAAATTCAATATCACTCACAAACGAGTGTATTATAATGAGAGCGAAATTTTCAACTTCTGTTGGCAACTGTTCAAGTATTAAAACAAAAAAAAAATGCCGTGAAATGAATATTCAATTTTTACAATATCTAAAGTTATTTACGTCCCTAGTATTGCAAACGAGTGGAGTGTTTGGTACAAGAGAATCAGAAAGCTTTTAGAAAGTTATAAACTTTAGGATGAAGAATGTCCGAGGTATTCAACTTTTTATCCTGTAAAAATAATAACTATGGCATAATGTAGTCCAGTGGTTCTACCCGTTCCTTTCTTGTGGGTGTAAGAGGCGACTAAAGTAACTTTATGGTAGAGGGATGAGCAGCAGCGTCCCTCTTAAAACATCCCTAAAAGCCTAACTGCGGTTGCCAACCTGTCTGTTAAGTATGACAATTACTGGCAAAACTCCCCTTGTGGGGAAGGCCCATGTTCAGCAATGAACAATTACCGGTTGAAATGATAATGAACGTAGTCCAGAGTGGTCGAGAGTTTTTACTTTCAGAAGGTTTTCATTCTCTTTTCCGTCGGTCATATTTATAGACTTCATTATCTCTGTGTTCGCTTAAGACAGATTTGTCACATATTGTGGTATTATGAAAAAAAAAAACTTACTTTCACATTTCTTGCCATCAGAATGCAACTCGTATCCAATATCGCAAGCGCATTCATATCCACCCAATGTGTTAACGCAGGAGTGACTGCAACCGTGTTCTATTGATGCGCATTCATCAAATTCTTTCATGAAGGTTGCGGAAAAACCTGCTTTCTGTACCGTACTGTCTGATTCGAAGATCACTAGTAATTTGTTTGAGGTTGATCTGCAAAATGTAAAGGAATATCATGAAGGATCAATGCCACATTAATTTAATATTATACATTATTATTGTTGGCTGTGTGGTCCCGGCATAGAACAGACCACCTCTTCCTTTACCATGGGTGTTGCAAAAGCCGACTAAGGGCAAGGGTTGGGCAGCAGCGTCCTTCTTAAAATGTGTCTAAAGCTTGACTGCGGTTGCTAATCCGCCTGCCAAGCAAGGCAACTACCCCAAAAGGGGGAGGCTTATGTCCAGCAGTGGACTATTAAAGGCTGATATGATAATGATGCTGATTATTATCGCTTGATTTTTTTTTTATTTAATATACAATGGCAATCAAGCTGACAGCCCTGATAGGAATTGCTAATCGTCGCCTATACACATGAACAGTACCATAGACATAACAGAGTGTACTGTGTCGCCCATGATATCCTTCACGCGTTGCCATTCCTGAGGACTTAAGTGTTATTCCTCGGTACCCAGTTTATTCACGCCATATCCCACCCTTCAAACCGAAACACAGCCATGCAAACACAACTGCTTCACGGTTGAAACACGAATGGGACAGAAGTATCCAAGCAATCGACTTTTGTATAAACAAATTGAAACTATCACAAGTGGTAATTGTGCCACTTATGTTGCTATGGTAATTAAACCGCTTGAAGTTGCTGCATATTATAATTGTTCATGGTGAAGTTAAAATCAGTCGTATGTTAATCTACCCATGTAATAGGTTGAATATGTTATGATATAAAAAAGTTGTGAATCAATAATTGAAAATTGTGTCCCACAAAAAAAAAAATACTTGAACTGACGGAGTTATGAGGTAACAAACATAAAAAAAATGCAAATGAATTGAGAACTAAATTTTTTTCAAAGTCGATTGAAAATAAAAAAAAATAACAAATTTTTACTTAAAATACAAATAATAATAAAATAATGCAGCTTTCTACAGCTGACATAATTTTTAAAATCGGTTGAGGTGTTTTTTTCTTTATCCAATACAAATATACAAATAAAAAAGTAAATAAATCCTTCCCCTTTATAATTTATTTATTTATAGCAAAGTAACAAAGTACAAATTAATACATAAGTAAAATAATTTTAATAAAATACATATAATCTAGAAAATATATATAGTAAAATAGTCTAATAACTGTTCTGCATAACATTCAATATTATAAACATTAAAAGAATAGCGACTGTGGAGTACATGCCACATATATTATTTATAGCTATATATTATTATTTACCAAATTCGAAATTGACACGCATATCTATTGTTTCCTTTTGGCTTTCTTTTACGGCCCTAGTCTTCTAAGTTCCTTTGACTATTATATACTTATTTCCAATTTCCATTCCTTGTTTCCTTTGTCGCCCACAGCGACTATAGATTTAAAGTAATAAATTGGCAGCCTTAATGTAACATTGGAAGGATTGTTGGAAAATATCAAGGTCCTTACGTACATTGTTATATTTTGTACATATGCGGATAATATTAGTATATATAAAATGTGACTTTGTAAAGCTATTAAAAAGCGCAATTTTAATGCAAGATAAGTCTTTGTGCATCTGAAGGATCTATTATAAATTCACAATGTAAAGACGTCTAAAAAGTAATGCAAATCCTTAAAGCAAATAAGAATACGGTTAATCCGTCTAGTCTCTTTCTTATTATGTTAAGTAAAAGAAGTTATAAAGACAGACTTTATTTTATCTAAATTTAAATGTAAGTAAGGGAAAATAATCCTTTTTGTTATTCCTTTCGAATTTAAGAATCTTGACTTCGTAATGTTGCACATATTATGTATGTTATAAAAATAAGTTTTTAGATATTTATTTACTTATTTTTATACAGAAAATTATTTATATTTACATTCAGAGAAGCGTTTTATATCATACACTACGTTATATATCTTACAAATACCTTACTGTACTTATATAATTGTATCGTTGTGTTTGTAAATTGTCTTGCTTATTTCCTATATTGTATAATGCAAATAAAGTATACTCATTCATTCATTCAAATAAAAAAAAAATTCCAAATCGATTTATAACCGACGGAGTCATGAGGTAACAAACATAAAAAATACTTTTTGAAGTCGATTGAAAAAGGAAAAAATATAATATACCTGATATCGGGTGGTATCTTGTGTCCACAGAACATTCCTATAAGTGGACTATCCATTGAGTCACCATCTCTTACTTTCACTTTATCGTACGAACATGTATCATGATTCTCCACTTCGAACGAATGGAATCTTAAAGCCACTTGGTAGTCCTGAGGAAAAAATTATATTTTACTAAAATAATAAATTTATTCGGGTTATTACCAAATTTTACTTAAGTATATTTTTTTTACAAAATCAGGAAATACTAGAGGGAGACTGTACAAAAGTCGTTTGTTTGGTTACCTCTGTTCCATTCGTGTTTCTGCAATGAAGCAGTTGTGTTTCGGTTTGATCGGTGGGATATGACAGTAAAATTATAGGGCACAGAGGCGTAACACCTTAGCCCTTAGAAATGACAATGCATGAGGGGTATCATGGGCAAAATAGTATTCTTTGTTATCCATGGTACTCTTTTTACACCATTGATGTATTTATTGATTGTTGATTTATTATTTAAAAATTGTGTCCCCCAAAAAAAAAACAGACTTTAATTGTGACAAACCCCAGTTATTTTAATTTAAAACTAGACTGTTAGACAATAGTTTGAATTTGAAATAAAATTTTTACGGAACCAATCTGTAATCAATCTTTTGAGATAAAAAAAAGAATTTTTCTAATCGGTTTAGAATTGATGAAGTTACAAGGTAACTGACATAAAAAACATCCGAATTCAGAACCTCCATTTTTTGAAGTCGGTTGAAAATAATTAAACACGTAATAATTTCTTCTATCGTTGTTTTAATATGTACAAAAAGGATTTTATAGATTTCCATAAAGCAGTAGATAAATACAGAAGGATGACAATAATTAGCAAGTTATATGTAGATTTATAGATAGGCAGGCGGCCGGTCGTAAAACTAAAAACCAAATCTTTTTGTAATATGGATAAAATCATATTACGCCGACCCCAAATGATTGGAATAAGGGTAGGAAGATGATGATGTAGATTTATAGATAGTTTATTTTTATTATCATTGTTATTATTCAATATTTTAAAAATAAAAAAAAAAAAACACTTACTTGCGGTACTGAGAGTCTCCAAATGCAAAGTTTATTCGGTTGGTAATCGTCTGGGTAATTCGGCGATTCCAAATGTCCGCTGCTGTCCACCTCAATATCTCCACCGCATACCGCTGATATAAAAAATAAATAGATCGCTTTTAAAATTTACCGTACCACGCCACGATATGATATCGTACGATTTTACCGTTATGACATAATAAGATGCAATTGTATGGAGATACAATTTCTAAACAGAATGAGTTTAATTATATTCGGTCGCTGGAATCAAAACTGTTTATTTATAATTAAGTATATTTAACTATGCCGTCGTATATTTATATTTTATTTATTATATTTATTTTTTATTTTATTATTAATAATGGGTATCGTAAAAGTCGACTAAGGGAAAGCGAGGGATGGGCAGCAGCGTCCCTCTTAAAATATCTCTAAAGCCTGCTGTGATTGCCAATCCGCTTGCCAATCATGGCAATTACTGGCAAAACCCCCCAAGGGGGAGGCTTATGTTCAGCAGTGTACAAATAAATTAAATAATGATGATTAATCTTAACTAAGTATATAAAATGAATAAAAAAATACTAAAAAAATAAATTCCGTCTAAACATAATAGAAAATTATTTTAGTAATTTAGACACGTAATATGAAATTGTCAGTAAGTTTACCTTCATAATGTGCCCTAAACCCTCTATGTGGCTTGACTTTCAGCCCAGGCTGGTAGACAACAGTGAGGCGTGAACCACTGGAGCGCATCATGGGGCCCTTCCCAGAGCCACAAATGCGACCAAGGACCGGGGCGTCGGGCATGTAACCGTCCCTTACTTCCACCCACTCAGAACGGCACTCTTCGGATTTGTGGATGTCTATTTCTGTGGAAAGAAATTAGTATATTAGAATTTTGTAAGTCGAAAATTAGGTGCCAGTGATTTTTGCAATAATAGTAATGATAATCGCCGCATATAGGCACGAAAAGTATAATGGACATAACAGAATATCCGAGTACTCGTACCGTGTCGCCCATGATAACTCTCATGCGTTGCTATTCCATTCCATTCAAGTATTATACCTCTGTACCATGTAATTTTGAATTAGGTGAAATACGTTTTAATTCTCAACATAAAAAGTATAATGAATCCTAAGCTTATGTTTTTTTTTATGGGTGAAAATGGTATGGTAACCCCGCCTGCACCAGTGAAGGGTGATAGATGAGAATGAAAACAGGCCAGTTAGTCCATCATGATGAATTCATCAGGAATTAACCATGATAGTTTCCAGGGAGAACCGCGAGGAGGTCGACCTGGTTGGGTATATTGCTAACAATAGGATTCTCAGTATCCATTACTAACAATTCCTTTCCCCCCTAAGCTTATGTTAGTAAGTTAGTTTTATTAGTGAGTCCGTGGTTTTAAAACATATTGCAGATAGGCACTCTTTTTAATTTTTGTTCCAAACAGATTGACCAATTTCTGTGTTGTTCTGATTTAGTATTCTGATTTAGTCGACTGATTTAATCGACATTTGTCTTTTATTGCACATTTTCAATATTTTTCACCGCATAATTACATTTCTGTTTTTCCAAATGTTAGCCGGGAGAGAATGCTATAAGACACTAAATTCACCTTTTGTATCGAAAATTTTTTTTTGTATTGTGGTCAATAAAAAATAAATAAATAAAAATATGATCGTGTGGTCCCGACAGATTAGGCCACTCCTTTCTATCTCGAGGGTGTCGTAAGAATCGACTAAGGAACGGCGAGGGATGGGCAGCAGCGTCTCTCTTAAATTATCTCTAAAGCCTGACTGCGGTTGCCAATCCGCCTGCCAAGCGTAGCAACTACTGGCAAACCCCCCCCCCCCCCAAGGGAGGCTTATGTTTAGCAGTGGACAATTAAAGGCTGATATGATGAAATAAAAATATAGAACGATGACGATTGTAAAGAGAAGTTAGAAAAGTTTGTAATATGCTGACAAAGCAGGATAAAATTCTATTCTATTCTATTCTATTCGACGGGATATGTTAAGTTTACCTGTCATTTGGACTGATCCTGCTCATGGATTGGACACAGAATTTAGTTTCTGCTAGAATTTCGTACACCTTCATATAAATAAGATATGAAAATGTTGTTTTTTTTTTTTAACCTTAATTACATGTACTAAGTTACAGAAACACCTAGACTGTAAAATGAGGAAAATTAAAAAAAAAAAAACTTTTGATTAACACCGTGTAAACCAATTAAAAAGATGAATTTCATTAAAACAGGGATAAATCTTAATTGCCTTAGTACTTTTAGATACTAATTTATACAAAAATTGTGACTGAAACTGTGATTTGTGTGGGTGTATTAGATGTCTAACACACCCACGCACAAACACGATGTGGGCGAAATAACATTATTTCTGTAATAGCAATTCGAAGTACTGTTAATTAAGCGGATATTTTTTTTCATATTTAACTGTTACGCATGTCAAGCATATTTTCTCGTGTGCATTAGTGTAGGTCGCCGTGTGGTCCCGGTATAGAATGGGCCACCCCTTCTTTTCCCGTGGGTGTCGTAAGAAGTGACTAAGGGAGCTTGATTGTCGAGGGATAGGCAACAGTCCTCTTAAAACATCACCAAAGGCCTATTACTACAACGTCAGTAGTTAATATTATATATGATGGGGGATTTTTTGAGTAAATTTTATGATAGTTGAGAAAAACGGTGAGAATAGCAATTCTGAATGTTCAGCAGTGGATAGTTAACGGCTGTTATTATGATGATGATGATGATGTATTTATGTTCTTTTTATATATAATACATTTTAATATATTTTTTTTTATTTAGTAAATTTTATACCATATTTTATACCATATTTTATAAATTAAGCTATGTAGAAAAACTTGAAAAGTATTAATTTCACTCAAGAATTTAATTTCGGGGTTGCTCGACATAAGACAGTTTTTATTCAATATTATTTTCATAATTTATAAGTAATTCTTTGAATTTCTCTCCATAAAAAATCTATTTTAATTGCGATAAAATATATACATGACACCAATACGGGAGTAAAACTTTATGATTGCAAAAAAGAATCATCAGAATCAACGAAAATATCATATATTCAACAAACGCATAGAATTGTCCTCTTTATTTTTTGCACTCGGTCGAAAATCCGATCGAAATTCATGATAATCTCAAATATCGAGAAACAAGTTTTACAACTTTGAATATCGTCCGAAAGTTAACAGAACTCGGAATTATCCATAATACGTATACCGACTTACAGACCGCTTAAAGTTACCGTGACACGATACCCCGGAAACTTTACAAGCGGGTTCTTGTCGAAGAGCGAGCGTGATTTCATTTCAGAAACTATTGCGCTGATTTGTGACTTTATTTCTGTTTCTTGCTAGATTAATGGCTGTTCAATACTGGCAATCGTAAACTAAGCTTATAGTGGCCGGTAGGAATTTACGATTGCCTCTGCTAACTCACCAGTCAAACTTGACCTTCCAGTTCTCCCATAGGCCGTGAAAACAGAAACGACTTTGAAGAAAAATTGCACAAAGCAGAGCTCTATTTACACAGGAAAGTTTGCACCGAACAGAACTGGCTGGCCACTAACGAAACGAATCGAAGTGGAAACTTATTGCTTGCGATGCCTTTATTTTGAGTGAAAGGTGCTCTTTATTGAATAACAGGGGAGAAGAGCAGAATCGCTCTTTGAAGACAAAAAGATAAATACAAAATTGGTAGACGTTCATCGGAAAACTCCATTGAAATTGTAAGCATGAGGTAATAATAGGCAATTTATTTGTTTATTTACATAGCCTATGTGCTTTGTAAATTTTGTAAATTGTATTTTACAAATCACTGGTTTGAATTTTATATGTTATTTTTTTGTGACGTGAAATGGCTGAACAAACAAGCTGATTGTCCACTTGATGAAAAGTGATAAATGTCGCTTATGGGCAGAAATGTTTTTTTTTCTAATGGTAAGCGGATATTGTTATTATATTTATTATTAATAAACACAATTATGGAAAATTCTCTGAAATCATTAATTCTCACGATCAGACATTAAACGCTATAACATCAAAGAGTAATGCTAGAGTTTAAAACAATTATATACCAGGATTACATGTAAAAGGTCTTAAATTATAAAAAAAAGCTTTTACATTAATGGGAGTCGTAATTATAATACTTCGCCAATTTTATTCACGATACTATTTTTTGTTTTTCCAAAAGATTACAGCATGGGGTTCTCCAAAAAAAGGGTATAGAGATTTCTTTAAGGTCGACAACGCGCGCGTGCAATCTCAAGTATTGCAGGTGTTCATAGGCTACGGTAACTGCTTACCATCAGGTGGGCCGTATGTTTGTTTGCTACCTTAGTAGTATATAAAAAACCTTACTTATCTATCTACTCACTACTATTACGAATATAAACGAGTATAACAACATCTGTCGGTCTTTCATTACATTTCTTACTAATATTATAAATATGATAGAAAGCGAGTCTGTTTAATACTTTTGGGCGCCTTAACGGATCAACCAATTGGAATTAAATTTCGTATACACTTATCCTCTTATTTATAAAAACATCAAGCCAATTTTCAACTGACTTCAAAAATGAGATTCTCAATTTGATTGTATGTTTGTTAAATCTGTTAGTTGTATATCGATTTAAAAAATTCTTTTTTTTCTGTAAGGAAATATTTACAGATCCCTTAGACATTTCTACAGGTCTCATAGACATTTTATTAAAATCGGTTTAATAGTTTAATTATTACACCAAAATAACTCGTTTTGTCAAAATGGATATCGGTTTTTTGTGGGACAAAATATTTAATTAGCTATTGAACTATTTAATTAGCTATTGAACTATTAAATTAGCTATTGAACTATTAAATTAGCTATTGAACTATTAAATTAGCTATTGAACTATTAAATTAGCTATTGAACTGTAAAATTAGCTATCGAACTGTTTAATTAGCTATTGAACAGTTAAAATAGCTATCGAACAGTTAAATTAGCTATTGAACTATTTAATTAGCTATTGGACTGTTTAATTAGCTACTAAACTGTTTAATTATCTATTGAACTGTTTAATTATTTATTGAAATGTTTAATTAGCTATTGAACTGTTTAATTAACTATTGTCTCTTTCTTTTGTGTTAAATTTCTATTTTAATAAAATTTAATAATCAACGTAATAGTAAAATAGGCTTATGAGAGGTTTTAGTTTTTACGAATAAGAAGAGTTAGTATTTAGGAAGCAGATAATTATATGCTAGTTCTATCCCGGTCAATTAGTATATCATGGTCATACAGACGAAATAACAGGTAAAAACTAGTTAATTATAAAATGTATAGTAATATATAATATTGTGTATAAAGTCGAGTTAATTGCAGCTCCTACGCTATAATTTCCATCAGTTGGCATCGATCAATCAGCACCCCATTCCGCTAATTGCTGTCTAACCCAAATTACTTTGGTTTTTATTGCATTTCATTTCGTGAGAGTAATATATATATATATATATATATATATATATAGAGCTAACAAAATATTGCTCTGAGTACTGATCGTTGATTATACTCGTAATTGCATGCCTAAATGTTCAGCAGTGGACAGTTAACAGTTGATATGTATCTAATTGTTTAGTTTTGGTATGCTAAGAAAAATTAAAAGATGTGGAAAAGAAAAATATATTTTTTTCCCGATCAGCATATGACTAACATAGCCTGAATGATGAGCATGCTGAGGTGGCAATGGTCTGGTTACATAGCTCGAAGAATCAATAATCGATGGCGAAGAAAGGGTCTGAGTAGCGACCTCGTACAGGCTAACGAAGTGTTAGTAATGGAGACTAAGAATCCCATTACTAGCAATATACCCAACCAGATTGACCTCCTCGCGGTTCCCCCTGGAAACTATCATGGTTAATTCCTGATGAATTCATCATGACGGGCTAAGTGGCCTGTTTTCAATCGCATCGATTACCCTTCACTGGTGCTCCGCCAGCGTATCTCGATAGCGCAGGCGGGGTACCATTCCATTTTCACCCATTACAAAAAAAAAACGCTGTAAAGGATGAACCCCCACTGAATGGAGCTACAACCTCAAATACACTGTAAGGACACAGTGAATGCAGATGGCTTGGGTTGTTTCTTATGGTAGTTTATGGGGCAGGCCTATGTTCAGCAGTGAATAGTTACCGGCTGATATGATGATGATGGGCACTTTTTGCGACTTCTTTATATTACTGTCGAAATTTTTAATTTTAATGGTATAATTAAATTACTCGTAGGTAAGTGATGATGCAATAAGAATGGATACCTACCGTAAGATATAACGAAGAGAAAAGCACAAAACATCAAATTAAGATAAGGAAACTACAAAACTTACTAACTACTTAGTTATACCAAGCCATTTGGCCAGCAAAGTAATATATCATGAAACAAGGATAATATCCTTTTTTCATGATATCTGTATCTCTAGTTGGAATAGTTAATTATTAATTAATGTGGCAGTGAGTTTGTTTATTTAATTTATTTCATAACTCTTGGCATTTTAATGGTTCAACTATTTACTAAGAAATTTTATCAAACATGTAGTATTTGGAATCGAGAAAAAAAAGGCTACTTTTATTATTATCAATCAGTATATTCCGGTCATGTGAACGAAAAATTAATAGTAAACGAATTCACAATTTAAAAAATAAACCAGTTATTTCAAGCTATCTTTTAAAAAACACATCTCTTTTAATAAAACAAAAGTGGGATTGTGAGCGAGGATCAATTTGTTAGGCTACAAAGAGATTTATAGTCGCCAATGACTGCTGAACCTGGCCACTTAAAATAAAAGCCAGGATGAATTCATTAATTCTACCAAACCCGGAGGGAACCATTAATTTCCGCATTGGAATGAAGAATATACATACAGCTTTATACCTAATGTAGTTTAGTATAATGTGCCATATATATAATTGGCAATATGCATTGATTAAAACCTGTTCTATACGGGACATAATTTTTTATATGGCAACATTGTTGCTATACTTTTTAAATTTAGTCTGCTCGCTGCGTTTATTGGACTTTGCGTTATTATAATTTAATATCAGATATACTCGTATGTATCGAGAAATAGTTAACACACATGTTTACTCTTATGTGTTTTGCTGATTCGTACAATTCTTCACAAGATATTTGTTTTAAAATTTTATGGATTTTGAATGTGAATTTATCAATACTGATCTACATGTATACTTCATTGGCTTGCCGCTTGACTTGGTATACTGGTATAGTATTATAATATCTGTGGTATAGGCATTGAAATAGTAAAAGTTAAACTTTTTTTTTACATTGATGTAGGTATTGAGTTTTGTTTCTTTAACTTATATTTTATACCGTATTGCGTACGGAAAAGATGGTCACACATTTTTAACTGGCTTTAATAGGGGGGGGGGGGGGGAAGGGATTATTAGTAATGGAGATTGAGAATCCCATTCCTAGCAATAAACTCAACCAGGTCGCGGTTCCCTCTGGAAACTATCATGATTAATTCCTGATGAATTCATCATGATGGGTTAACTGGCCTGTTTTCATCCTCATCGATCACCCTTCACTGGCTCCAGCGTATCCCGTTAGCGCAGGCGGGGATACTATTCCATTTTCTACCAATAAAAAAATGGCTTTAATAAAAAAGAGGTTTTCAATTTGGTTGTATATTTTTTATGTTTGCTACCTCATAATTTAATCAGTTAGGAACCGATTTAAGGAATTCTTTTTTTAACTAAAAGGAATAAAACTCCGTTCAGTTCTTTAGTTTTAAAATCAAAGTAACTCATTTTTCCACAGTTCAAATTTTTTTTTGTAGAATACGATATCACTTTTGATTGATGGTTAACAATCACTGTAGACTACAACACTAAGGGTGCTACGTGCGCATTGCTGACCCTGAAGAAACCTTAATATAGCTATTTTTGAAAAATATTTTTATTCTGTCACCATATATAGTTAGAGTGCCTTTACATTATTTGATGATTTCAATTAATTTAAATTTGAAATCTACTAGATAATTATGTCACTCCAGTAAACTTATTGTTGATATAACCCGATCATTTGAAGACAGGAATAGAATGTCCGATAAAACATCTGCACACACGTTTCTGAGTCAATGAACATGAAATGGGATCATTTTGCCGATATCATTCAACGTTACGTTTAATGATGCAATTTTGATTTATTTCTGAATAATGTGAACTTTCCAGACAATATCGCAACACTCCACGACAATATTGGAGAATTTATTGAACAAAGCAATGGACGGAGCGGAGTGTATGAAGCCGTAGATTTATCTGAGTTATTTCTTCTTAATAGAGTACAAGTTGTTTCGGTTCGCTTAGATATGGAGGCAAATTTTACTCTTTATAATATATATATATATATATATATATATATATATATATATATATATATATATATATATATATATATATATATATATGACTTCAAAGAGCCGGATATTCTCAATTCGAATATATATTTTACTTTTGTCTTACTCTTTTACTTTGCAAACTTCACGACTCATTGCTCAAAAGCATTTGTGCCTTCTCTAATAAATTCACCTTCAAAAAGGGTGATCAGATGCATTTGTATATATATAAGCAAGTATTAGTATACATATAAATACTATATCAATATGTATGTTTATTTCATGAATATTTGTATGTATGTAATTTACCATTTTATACAAAAATATAAATAATTTTATGTTTTAAACCGCCATTGAGTATCTCTGTATATCCTAAAAGTTGACTGGTAGAGAATGCCTATAGCATTAAGTTCGCCTTTTGTACCACTTTTTATTGGTTAATAAAGTTTAAATAAATAAATTAAAAAAAAATCTCGCAGTATATTATTATATATTCTTGATTGGCGTAAACGGGTTATTATCATTCTCTCTCTCTTCAGTCGTACACTCTTGACAGAGATACACTCTTGGTTGTGGTTTTTACAATGACAGTGGATCGTCGATGAGGCCCTCCTTCCCGATTGAGGTACTCGCAATATGTCTCCATCTACTTCTGTAAACCGCCGAGCGACACATTCTACAATAGACTGCTGTGTGGCCGTTCTGTATCATTACCTATCCCAATAATCAAGTATCGCGTTTGTTATTCACTGTTAATTCCAAAAGTTGATTGGTAAAAAATGTTACTAGTAGTAGGTTCGCTTTTTTACCACATTTTCATTTGGTCAATAAAGTCATTTGAATAAATAAATAGATAAATAAATAATGATAGTATCTACTACAAACCAAACACAATTTTAGAATTGAAATATTTCATATTGAAGTCTTTTATACATATAAAGAACTACCTTGTCATTTCATTTATCCATGCGTGAATTTTATTTATTGATGGCAACATTTAAAAACAATTCAATAAATATATTTCATTGAGTCACGCCTGAGTTCATAAAATACTTTGTAAATATGTACGTAGCTTGTTGCTACGTAATGCTAGACACGGTTGTCGAATGATATTTAAAGATTAAACACAGAGATTGACGTCACAAGTGTTATAAGCAAAATAATTAATTTAGAAAAAACTATCATGTCCTCATCATATCAGTTGTTATCCATCCATTCCCGAACATAGGCCTCCCCAGTATCGGAGGGGTTTACCAGTAGTTGTCACGCTTGGCAGGGGAGTTGGTGACCGCAGTAAGACTTTGGTGATGTTTTAAGAGAAATGCTACTGAGAATTACTCAGCAGCGTGTCTCTTAATAAAAAGGTACACTTACAAAACTACAAAACTATGATATGGCCATGTGGTTCCGGCATAGAATAGGCCCGCTCCTTCCTTTCCCGTAGGTGTCGTAAAAGACAACTAAGAAATGGCAAGAGATGGGCACAGTCCTACTTAAAACATCTCTAAAGCCTGACTTTTGTTGCCAATCGCCTGCCAAGCATAGCAACTACTGGTAAAATCCCCTAGGGGGCTTATGTTCAGCAGTGGACGATTAAGGGCTGAAATGATGATGATCATGATGTAATTGCGGCATATATTAAACCAGTATATATCTCTGAGTTCGTGTTTGCAAAATTCAACTACTTTCCCCTGGAACACGGGTTGAATTAAGGAAACAATTTGCGAACCAATCGTGCTAACCGCGCGGTCACTCGATCGATTTGGCTCGAAAGGTAGCGTCGTGGGCGATACCGCACTCTCAGGACCCTTGGGTCTTCTGAGTGCTATAACCACAAATATTTTCACCACTTTGTCGCTAAAATTGATAATTGTAGACACAACTAGCGACTCGCCCCCAGCTTCGCACGAGAAGATAGTGTAGGGATCTTTATTTTTTTTTAATAAAATACAGTTAAAATATTACTTTTTAAAATCAGTGAGGTAGTATACAAACATACGGTCTGCCTGATATTAAGTAGTTACCGTAGCCGAGACTTGCTGATAAAATAACTTTTTACAGGTGAAAGAATTTCTTGGGCTAAATAATTTTTGAGTTTATGCTCTTTATAATAATTGTTCAAATTATATCCCAAATCAGGCAGTTAGAATAGTTATTTAGTAATTAGATGTGGTAATTTTTGGAAATGGCATTTTAGATAAAGTACATAAAAATAATAAATATCTTTATATTGGTATGAACAGAGAGCAATTTTCCGCAAATCCAACTTATTGTCACAATATAATACTTAAAGGGATTTTCATAGATGCGTTACAATAATTTCTATTTGCAATGTGTACTGTCCCGCACACAATAATCCTCCATAATGGACACAGCAGTACATTTTGACAGGGCCATCTCGTTAAGCTGCTGTCTGTACGTAGGTATTCGTGATAAATGGTTGTTTTGACAACCGTACATAATCCGTTCGTTGTTGTTGAACTACTCCGATCCAGTTTACAAGATGGATGTGCTTAGTAACATGCTTTGTATTCCTCTATCTCTAGCAAACCCAGAATACTTGGTACGACAAATACATATTGTTGGAGGGAGAAAGGCTTGTTAATAGTAGGGACTAGTGGCCTCATTGCTGGCAACCCTGTCAGGTTGAACTTCACGCTGCTACCCCTGGAAACTCGTCATGATAGACCAACTAACCTGCTTTCATCTTCGTCTATTATTCACATATCGATAGCAATGTTAATGTTACCACTCCATTATTATCCATTTAGAATAAAGTCCGTAACCCTCTACAAGTGACTTCAATCATGGATACACACATTCAGATAAATGATAAGGAACGTTGAAAATATTTGAATTTAGAACGCAAAACTTCGATTATTACAACTAATATGGTGTCAATATTGAAGTAAACCGTCTTTGTAATTTTACGCCTTAAAAAGGTACATTATGGTTGAGCTATTTTAATTGTAAGACTTTAAATAATACACCCATAATAAACAATAAAGAGAATAACAATAACCCTATTGATTACAAAAATAATTATGAAAATCAGTTTTTAATTGACGACTTAATCGCGTTATATAGTTACTGATAAACTCAAACGAATCGAGTACCCCTTCATTTGAAAGTCTCCTAAAATGTCGAGATCCCTGAATAGAGAGAGGGAGTCTACCATGACATTTTTTCCGAAATTTTGGGGCTGAACGGAACACAAATTTGATGTTAACTTTACGTGACATATTCCGTTTAAAAATATTAAAAATGTTAAAATATCGTTCTTTTATATTAAACTTTTATAGTAAGATTTATGACGTATCAAATGTTAAGCTTCATTTACTGGGCCGATATTGGCATGAACAAAAACATGAAATTAAGTCTGAAAATTCGGAATTTATTTCATGGTAGACCCCCCAGGTGTGATCCTACTAATATTATAAATGTGAAAGTTTGTAAATATGTTTAGTTGTTTGTAGCTAAATGGATTTGAATGCAATTTATAACACGGATAGGCTATATCCTATATTAATACAAGATGCTTTATATATTGATTCACATTGACAAAATTTCGTTAAATAGCTAGGAGAGAATATTAGCTGGATATTATTTATTTTCCTAGACATTCAATGTAATTAAAAAACTAAATAAAAAAGCAAGAAATAAGGAATGAAAAAGTTTCGTAATTGATGTACTTGTGAATATGGAAAATACATTTTTCAAATAGATAATGGCGAACTTAAATATATGCACACATACCTACGTAGACGAATAAGACATAACTACGCACGGCAATTGGGGTGTCTCAAGAGGGTCCTTAAAACGAAATTGGGCCTCGAAGTATCCTTCATACCCCTGACAATGCTCTTTTTGACGAGCATAGTTGGAATATCGGCCTGTGTCATCAAGGGTTTTATGGATATGTATATTTATTAGGGGCGACAGATTTTTAAGAGATTTAATTACAGATATGGGTTTAAATTGGGAGCTTGAAAAAGGTGTTTGATTCTCCTTTTTAATCTATCTTTCTTATTAGAGTGGTCCTAGTTGTATAGATGGCATAGACAGTGAATCTTCACAATTGGTACTATTGCCCTGGATTATATTTATAGCAATGCATATAGCATGCAAGGGAACTATATTATAAATACTGATAGATATATTGCTATCTATATACCCTGTTAGGTTGATTTCTACGTGGGATCACCTAGTAACCGTAGTAAGTAATTTTTTAAGTCAATTCATCACGATGGGATAACTGACCTAACTTTATCCATATTTATCATCTCTGACTATTAGTCAGCTAGTGGAAACAATATTACTATACGTTTTTCCTAAGAGCTTGGTGCAGACGAAGTTTGTGTCTATAAATTATCGGAGTTAACTAAGAACGCTTTCGTTTGCTGGGGTACCTCTGTCCCATTCATGTTTCAACCGTGAAGCAGCTGTGTTTGCATGGCTGTGTTTCGGTTTGAAGGGTGGGATATGGCGTTAATATACTGGGTACAGAGGAATAACACCCAAGTGCTTAGGAATGGCAACGCATGGAGGGTATCATGGGCGAAACAATATACTCTGTTATGTCCATGGTACTGCTCATGTCTATAGGCGACGGTTATCACTTTCCAACAGGTGGACCGTCAGCTTGTTTGTCATTCTAAGTTGTATAAAAAAAAACGCTTTTAAAATGCAAGGATAGAGTCATAAAGATACTGGAAAAGATCTAACGATCAAACATCATCATAGGTTCATGTGGAATTGATAGATCACATACGAGAAAAAGATATATGCAGAAGAGTAATGGAATTGGACTGAAAAATCTACTAGAATACATAGTGAAATGAGCATCTAAGTGCACAATAAAAGAAACTCAGAACCAATTCAGAAAAAAGTCGTTTCCAAAATTTACCTTAAATTAATAAAAGCAAAACTTTTTATTAGCATTAAGTTGGATAAACATTTTAATTCCTTGTTTGATTATAGTTAGACAACTATAGGATAGTAGCATTGTTTTAATTTAATAGATCGATTCTTATACTCATCACGATCGACTACTCAGTCGGCTTAAAACGAGATGTATTAAACTGCAATTGATTTCATGTATTGATCTTTTTACTGAAGACGACTTACCGGTAATGTTTAGCACGACTCTTTCTCCGTGGGTTGCGACAATTCTCCATTCGCAGCGTTCCGGTGTCGAAGGAGATGCCTCAGAGCCCCAGCCAGGAGAATTGAACCAGCCAGAGTTACCTAAAAGAGTCTTCCCGCATTCTAAAAGAATAAAAAGAAAAACAGTTAATTACTAATATGCTATTATAAAAATTAACAAAGAATTTAGAAAAAGTTGACACCTCTGATGTTGAAGATATTCATCCTTATTTATTACCAAAATATACGTAAATATATTAAAAAGAAATTTCAGTAAACCAAATCGTTGTTGAAACCAAAGATGAATATGGATTTTCCAAATAGGTAGCCATTAGAAAAGTTCTTGAGCTACCTGCATTGATTTTTTGCATACTATCTGATATTTATTACAATATTTAAAGAGAAGACATCTTACACAATACATATGCTGCCTGTACGGAGTAACCGTTTAACCAATAAAAAACTTCCATATTTAATTATATGACTGTTCCATTGAACTTCAGTTTGCTTATCTTTCGGGTTATGTTAGTTATTGGTTCTTCAACGAAATTTAGGGCATACGGCTGCATTCGAAAAGGCAACAACTGCGGCTCACCTGATTACCCATCATATGAGCCGAAGCAGTCATTTACCAGTGACTACCACTATCCATTAGCACCCGCAATACCAAAGGACTTACAGATGTGCTGCCAGTCTTTTAAAAAGGAAGCCTTTTTTAAGTTTTTAAGGTTACAATGTCTTGCCGGTAATTCACAGGATACAGAGGAATAACACCCGAGTCCTCAGGAATGGCAACGCGTGGGAGGTATCATGGGCGAAACAGTATACTCTGTTATGTCTATGGTACTGCTCATGTCTATAGGCGACGGTTACCACTTTCCATCAGGTGAGCCGTCAGCTTGTTTGCCATTCTGTTGTATAAAAAAAAACTTACTTGCGCATTTGTAGAGTAGATTCGTCTGGGCAATATCACTGGCACTGAGCTTCACTCTTTGCCCGATTTCTGGCCTCTTCTTACCGTGCACCTCCAGAGGTAATATCGTATCCAAATAAGTTCCTTTACTAAACGTATTCCTTGCGTAGTGCATAATGGAGTCATAATCGTAAGTTTGTCCGAGAGAATTAACTTCTTCGTTCGTCAGCTTATTAAAATTGTACTCCTGACCTGAAAAGAAATGAATAGGTTTTTTGAAACGATTAAGCCTAACAAAATGAAGGTTAGGAGAAAGAAAGAAGGGGATTATTAATGATGGATTAATTAAGGATGTAGGAACCCCATTGCAGGCAATACAGTTTATTAGGTCGACTTCCACTCGTTTCTCTGGAAACTATCTGGGTTACTTTTTTAATTTTTTTTTTTTTAATCTTTATACCCCACCTGTCATCTATGACATGTAATTGTTAAAAATTTGTAGTTACAACTAATACAAAAAGAAAAAAAAAATTCAAAATTTTATCAAATATTTTTATACAAATACATAGATTTTCTTTTCATAACTTAAGTTAGGCTTACTAATTTTAGTAGGACAACTCTAGATTATTAGAAGACATTAAAATTGTCTACACTAGGGCAAATCGTTTTATAAAATTAGTTGCAAGGACTTCATCCACTGAACTGCAATAAAGCGCAGGACACACAGAGCTAAATTAAACGAACTTCGTTTAGTTTAGCAAACTTAGCTGCAGTGTCTTTTTTTACTTCAATTTATACTAAGATCTATAGACTTAACAAAAAAAAAGTACTAAGACGGATATGTATAATCATTTATTTTATTTATTTATATAATAATGCTACTTGCTTGTATCACTTTTGCTACTACTTTCTGGGTAATTCTTAGTTTTAACTGACTTCAAAAAAGGAAAAGATTCTAAATTAGGTATAATATACCTAGGTTGTATTTTTATATTAATTGCCTCAGAACTCTGTCATTTATAAACCGATTTGGAAATTCTTTTTTTATTTAAAAGAATATACTTTTAGTCTGGGGTCCATATGAAATTTTATTTAAATCAGTCAAGTTGTTTGGTTTTTAAATTAAAATAACTGGTTTTGTCACAATTGACGATTTGATTTTTATCTGTGGTACAAATTTTATCTATATACAGTTTCCGTTTGCACATCTTTACTTAGCTCACATAGTTGGCCAAATTAAATTAAGTGAGCTACGCTAAATTAAGTGAGGTTCGTTTAGCTGAGCCCTTAGTGTAGCCTATGGCTAAGGCTCGTAAAACATTCAGCCTAAATGGCCGTTATGTCACCGCACATTGCTCGACCGGTGTCCGTAATGGGTACTTGATTCAATTTAGTCATTATAATTTGTTGGGTTTACGTCAAATGCACTTATTATTCCATTTCTTTATCTTTTATCCCATTAATATATATTAACCCATTAATATCCCACAGTCGGGCTCGGGGTTCTCTTTATTAGCGGAGAATAATAGTCTAATATTATTAGTGAGCAGTATCATGAACATAACTGTTTCGCCCATGATACCCCCCCATGCGTTGCCATTCCCGAGGACTCGGGTGTTATTCCTCTGTACCCAGTAAATTCACGCCATATCCTAACCCTTCAAACCGAAACACAGCCATGCAAACAACTGCTTTACGGTTGAAACACGAATGAGACAGTGGTACCCAAGCAATCGACTTTTGTACAAAGTCTCCCTCTGGTAAGTATATTTTATAGTGGTCATTTTCTGGTTAAATAACTAACATATATTTTAAAACAAACAATATTTTCTGAAAGTTAAATCTTATAAACTGTATTCCCACTACGATATTCTCAACAAATTTGAATATAAACGTCGCCATTTCTAGTGTTCTCGTCTTTAAAGCTGTCCTAATTTTCTCAAGCCCCATAATCTAGAGACTTAAGAGCGCGCTTACCGTTATGCTGGCAAATTTGCAGCGTCTGAAAAACTTGTCAAATTTAAAAACACAAACGTTCTTTTTTTAAAATCATCAAATTGCACCGATGAATAAATCCGATTTATGGTAAAGGTAGATATCTAACAATTTGAATTTAGAACGTATGAAAATATCTGTTAATTTGAATTTGGAATGTAGAATAGTGTATCTAAATGTTTTACTAATTGTATATTTTGATTTACAACTTATTTTTTATATAGTAAAATGCCGTTTCATTTTTCTCCGCAAAGAAAATTTGATCGTTGCTATTAACATAAAACAACACGAGACCAAAACTACAGTACACTCTATCGATTGAAAAAGTAGTGAAGCAGTTAACCAAGCTCGTTGCTTAGCATAAATGAGGTCCTAATTTTTATCCCTGGTTGAGTACATTTAGGAAACAATTTTTTCTGAATAGACTCCGAGTCCGGATGTTTAGTTTTAGGGTTGTCGCTTAAAGTCTTTGAAAAGATTTTGGTTAATATTATACATAGTTAGGCCAACATTTTGTCGCAGTTTGAGTACCGTGTTGAATACTTACTGAACAAAACACACAAATTTCAGTATCTCCAAATATTTAAACTTGATTTCTCATTAAACTTGGAAAATTAAACTCAGCACGTGTCTCGATAAGGTCTAATTTTATTCGGCCTTAAGCTTAGATGCTCGGAGCACCACAAAACCTCGATTGTTACAGTTTAAAGTTGTAGCAAGTTTCGAAGTAAATCGTTTGCGAGTTTCATAGTTACCTTGTGAATTAAATTTTAGGTTAAAATATGTTAAAGTTTCGGTTAGAATTTTATGAGTTTAGTTTAGTGAAGTCTAGGTATGAGTATATTGGAGTTAATTTTCCGTCGTTGTTTATTTATTTTCCAATTGATTAGATAGTCAAAATTAAACTAAAATAACTACAAAATGAAATCTCGTGACTTTGTTCGCGTGACTGACAATATGTTCATTGGCCAGGATAAGAAATAGCTTATGTTCTTCTCCATCTCTTATAGCACGTGTATACTAAATGCCATAGTAATTGGTAAAGCCGTTAAAAGGTAATAAACAAACAAACTTACAATTGTAAAAATGTATGGATATTCATGCAAAAACTACCAAACAGATTTAAATTAAATTTAGAACACGGGTAGGTTATATCCTAATATAGTATAATTAATGAACATATGTTAATGTGAGCGAAGCCGCGAGATATAGCCAGCGGGTCTACCATGAAATGAAATTCCGAAATTTCGGACTCAATTTCGTGTGTTTGTTTATAGCAAAATCGGACCAATAAATGGTGTTTAACATTTCGTTCGTCATACATTCTATCATAAAAGTCCAAAGGAACAATATTTGAACATTTTTAATATTTCCAAACTGTAATTTTAACATCACATTTGTGTTCGAAATTTCGAAACACATTTCAGGGTAGGCCCTCAGTTTATAGTAACAATTTTTACACCAGCCCGTATTTATACGAAATATCTATAGATATAAGAATGACTTGTTATTCATCACGTCGGTATATTTATTTCAACATAATTTTCCTTAAACGACAATCTGAGTACCGTCGCCTCGTCAGTCCAACCGTGACCTCATTAACACCGTAACAATTTAATAAGTCGACGCAGTAACAGATTGAAGGAATACAATAAACAGGAAGCGAAATGTTTTTCCCTTCGGGGACGTTGATTATGCTTCAGATGTCACGCCCGTGACGTTTTGTATGTGGCCCGACATTCGTGTCACTGTCACGCAGTGTACCTACTCGTACGTTTGACATTATATTACACCGACGTGTAATGTCTTTATTTGACCAGCTTCGTGGCGCAACGATAATCGTGTCCTTTGTCGTATATGAGATTGTGAGTTCGATTCACAATATCGAGCCAATTTAAGGGACGAACTTTTTTAAATTGGTTGGGATCTGGGTATATGGTGCTTCCGTATGTTTATTGTCATGTGCCAAAAAACACAGGGTATCGTTGTTTGAAAACCAGGCGATTAGCGTGATTATGTGACACTTATTTATTTATGTTTGTGTAAAAATAATAAATAGTATAGAATGGGCCATTTCTTCCTTTCTTGAACGTGAATGAGGCAACAAAGCAACCTTAATGATCAAGGGATGGGCAGCAATATCCTTACTTAAACTTCACCAAAGCCTTATTGCGGGTGCCAACCAACCTGCCAAGCATGGTAACTAGGGGGGAAAGGGATTGTTAGTAATGGAGGTCAAATAGGCCCATTACTACTCGTAGCAATATACCCTGTCAGGTCGACTTCCACGTGGTTTCCCCTGGAAACCCTCGTGGCTAATTCTATTTGAATTCGTCAGGATGGGCAAACTGGGTCAGTTTTCATTCTCATTAGTCATCTATCACTGGTACCTTGCCATTGTATACCGATAGCGCAGACGGGGTTACCATATCATTATCACCCATAAAAAAAAAAGCATGGCAACTACTGGCAAAACCTCTCAAGAGGTAAACCTATATTCAACAGTGTATAGTTAACGGCTGTTATGATAATCACAATGATGATGATGAATAAATAGTAGTGTAATTACACAGCGACATTTAGTAATTACAAAGAGCATGTATTACATGGATACTAAACAATTGATTGTAGATTTAAGAAAGGGATGTCTCAGCTTTAACACCAATATATGTGTATTCAGTGTTTGCGGCTTTTTATATTATTAATACAATAAGCAGATTTGAATATAATGTTTTTTTTTTATCTGTCCAATTAAAAAAAAAAAGAAATTTATATTCACCCGTATTCACACCATAATTTTTTATTGTTATTTATAAGCGAATTTGACAAGTATAACTAGTAGACATTCTGATAATATAGCTAGCTTTGTGTACTGATATTAAGTACAATTCAGCACTGAGTAAGGATTAAATTTAACACACAATTCACCGTGTATGTTTGGTGAAAATGCGGTGTAAGAGCCATACAAAACTTAGTAGTTTAATGTTATGTAATTAATATTAAACAACTATCAGATATCGCTATCAAAGAACAAACAGACGTCGACGGGATGAGTATAGATTTGTAGTCGATAAGTTAGTAGTTATGTAAAAGTCAATATAAAAGCTCTTTTTATTTTTATTTTAGCTTTCGCCCCGGCTTTGCACTGGTGTACCGTATATGATGAAAATGAGAACAAATTTTTCCTCTTATTTGTTTTTTTTTTAAATGAAGTTTTTTCAAATCAATTTCTTTAGTTTTTTGTGCTATTTTTATACATTTACTTTCTTATAAACCTTGTCTTGACGATTGTAAACATAACAAAAAGCAATTAGCCAAGTGAGTGCAGTCGTTCTGAAACGATGCACTTGCATGCATTCGGCAATTGATTTTTATTTATAATAAACAGTCAAGCACTACGCATTACTGTGTAAGTGGAGGAATTATCAAAAGATTGCGCTAAGACGTTCTCAATGTATTCGGGTCAAGTAGTTAGTATACGCACTCGTGTTCATATCTCAGACTTAGAGAGGTAACATTACGTAGACAGTCAGTCATACACTGAAAACAATCTGTACTGAAGGTCCCGAGACGAGTCTCGGTCGACACTCATGTCAATGTCAAAAACAGATGATATCAAATTATAACTATGTAGCTTTTACCCGTGACTATATCCGCGTAATTGGGATATATTCATTGAGCGGGAAAAAAGTAGACTATGCCCTTTTCTGTATTAAAATAAAAATATATATATATATATACATATATATAACAAAATGTTAGTTTGTCTGCTTGTTTTTAAAATGCAATTATATTATAAAAGTTGATATATAAATAGATATTGGTGAGTATCATCTCACCACATATCTAGTTACCATTCGTAAACCATATTGATGAATTTGCCTTTCATCTAGCAACGATAAGTGAAAAATAACTGTAAGTGCTGCTAAATTAGTAAGTGTAACCGTAAACTGTAATTTAATTTAATAATGATTCACTGCAAACTTGTAATTCCTTTAAACTGTTACAATTAAGATCTCGGTTCGAAGTTATATAATTATGAAATGAAATTGCGTTGATAATGGTCTAAAGTTTGTTGATTATTAGACGAGAATAAATCGATGCTGTTTCGTAGTATTTACACCAATCGTAGGAAGTAATGTTAATAAATAAATATAGAAATGAATAAGTGTTATGTTTACTACAATGACAGAAGAAGAAGAAAGAAAAATATATTTTTAATCAACAAAACTTAAATTTAAGCATTTTTGTTATTTTTTTTATTACCGCAATTTTCGGAACGTAAAATTTCAGCCAAGAAGAACGGTCATGAAACTTAGCTGTTGCTTTATTTAAATAGTTTATTTTTATAAATAATGAATTTGTATGAATACAAATTACGAAGCAGTATTAGATCATAAAGTTTAAACTACATAGTATACAATTAAAACAAATCAATATAACAAGACAATAATTGACAAATGCTTTTGACAATCCTATCAGGCAGATTTTTTTAATTGGATGTAAATGGAATGGTGACTCCGTCAGCGCTATCTGTGTACACTGACAGGGTACCAGTAAAGGTTGTTTTTTTTTTAATAAGTGAAAATTGCATTGTAACCCCACCTGCGCTATTGGTACACATTGGCGGTACCAGTGAGAGATGGGTCTATCTTAGAATGGCAAACAAGCTGATGGTCTACCTAATGAAAAGTGATAACCGTTGCCTATAGACATGAGCAGTACCATGGACATAACAGAGTATACTGTTTCGCACATGATACCCCTCATGCGTTGCCATTCCTGAGGACTTAGGTGTTATTCCTCTGTACCCAGTAAATTCACGATATATCCCACCCTTCAAACTGAAACACAGCCATGCAAACACAACTGCTTCACGGTTGAAACACGAATGGGACAGAGGTACCCAAGCAATCGACTTTTGTACAAAGTATAAACGAGTGCACGTAAAACCGTCATCAGGCAAGGTAGATCAAAAAGATTAGTATGTAACGAAGAGGGCGCCACAATCTCACGGATAGTATATTATTGTTATTAATACTTGTAATATATTATGTTCACGTACGGGCTACTAATAAACCTGTAGTTACTGGGCGGTCACAATTTGTTCTATTTATTTATACAATTAAATTACCTGTCATAATGTTGTCCCTTATGATTTGAACATGATTGTCACGATCGGGGCGGGTGTGCTCGTGCCAAAAGCCGACAACGTGCCCCAACTCGTGGACCACAATGCCAAATTTGTCGCAGTTCTTGCCAATCGATATGGCTTGGGCACCTCCTCCTCTTTTGCCGACAAAGGAACAGCATCTGTGTGGAAAAATATGACAAAAATATTATCATAAGATTTAGTTCAATATTTATTTATTTATGCACAGCAACAATAATACAATTTACATTACATTGACTATAACAAGCTTTATAACTAAGTAATTGATTTAAAATTGTACACCGTTAATGGCTATGCACAGTGTTAGCTTATATTAGTTTCAATATTGTATTTTTTTTTAATGGGTGATAATGGAATGGTATGGTATACCCGCGCTATCGGTATACACTGGCGGGACACCAGTGAAGAATGATAGATGAGGATGAAGCAGGTCAGTTAGCCCATCGTGAAGAATTCAACAAGAATTGTTCATGATGGTTTCCAGGGGAAACCACGTGGAGGTCGACCTAATAGGGCATATTGCTAGCAATGGGGCTGTCAAACTCCATTGCTAACAATCCCTTTCCTCCCCTCAATATTGTATTAGGTAACAATACAATATAAGAACAATTACATATTAAATTCAGACACTTGTTTTACCATTTTACGATAAGAATTTAAACTATGAGCAAAAATGTCGTTAAATATGTAGTTAAATATATAACTTCAATTGAAATATCGGAATATATCTATATTATTTTGTACTCGTATAAACGAGGTAAATAGAAATAATTATCAGCAACGTCCCTCTTAACGCAAAAACCTCTCATCACCAAAGTCTAACTGCGCTTGCCAATCCGCTTGCTAAGCATGACAAATATTGGCAAAACTCCCCAGTAAAGGGAAGCCCAAGTTCAGCAGTGGACAGTTAACGGCTGATATGATAATGGTAATAGTAAAATATGTGCTAAAGTAAACAAAACAAAAATAAGTCAAAGGCTGCCTGTAAGAGATGGCCCTAGCGATTAGATCGCCTTTTGTACCTTTATGTATATATTTTAATCTTTTCTTTATGCTACTATATTTCATTGTTAATTTATGTTTCTGATGCAATAAAGACTTAGATAAATATATTATATATATATATATATATATATATATATATATATATATATATATATATATATATATATATATATATATATATATATATATATATTTTTACAGATAATTTTTTTTCACTCGCCAAATATTTATTTTTTAATTCTTTCTACCGATTGAGTTTCTACCGGTTGAGATTGCTTAGCAGTAAGACCGCCTTTTGTACTACACTATACTTATTGAAAATTGTTCAACAAATCCTGTTATGTTGGTGTAAAAAAGTGTTAAATAAATAAATAACACAGCATACAAATTTACACAGTAGGGGTAACAGCTGACCGCCTAGCAACCAAGGACGATTTGAACTATCGCCCTTAAATACTTAAGTACGGATGCCTGGCATTAGTGCAAACGACATAATAGTAGAGTCGTTTGCTCAATGGCCCAGATGAAACTATGGGGATAAGGTGTTTTAATGTATTATGTACGAATATAAACATTATGGGATGTAACAGAAAGAGGGGAACGGTAACGGAATTGGATAATCTTTTAATCTTTCATATATATATATATATATATAGTTGGACACTCTTTATTGTTTCCCCCAAAAGATTACCTCTTGTAATATACCTATGGTATTGCAGGTGTTCATAGGCTACGGTAACCACTTACCATTAGGTGGGTCGTATGCTTGTTTGCCATCTCAGTGGTATAAAAAAAAAGATTACAGTAGTAAATTATTTTAGATATAAATAATAGTGTAGTGTTACAATAGTGATTGTATGAAACGTTCAGGAATCTATCTTTTGATGCATTCGTTCTAAAGAAAATTGCTTAATATCATGTCCACGACAGTAATGAGATATCATATTCTTTGTACTTTTATAATTATATGTTGTTTAGATTATTGTTTTGTATAATTATGTATATTTACATATATATTTTATACTTATGTTCGCTGCATATTTAAATAGATACACATAAATTTTTGTGTCGCCCATATTGGATTATGATATTTGGGTCTTCATGACAGATTTTTAACTAGACAGTTTGATATTAATATATATAAATAAATAAGTAAAAAGAAATATTAAAGTGAACTTAATAATACGTACGTACAAAAAATTCAATAATTTGCATTGCATTATGTATTTATTTTACCCTAAAGTTTGACCAGCATATAATAGTATATCGTATTTAGAATTATATATTCTTTGTAAAACGGGGTCAACAAAGAATAAATAATTAATTAATCGTATATAAAATGGTATAACCGACATGGCAAGTCAATGGTAAGAGACAACCGAGTAAACCGTCTTTCAAAAAAAGCGTTCACGCTCACTTTTTATCTTTATCCGAGCAGTAAATGCTTTATATTATTCCCAAATTCGTATATAATATAGTATACATCATATATGTGTAAGTACATTTATTATTCATATACATTTATTCGTTTATATATGTAATTTTAGTATGTATGTATATCAATAATTGGTAGTACCGCATTCGAGTATTCTGACACTTCCCTATGGTTGATTGGGAGAGAATGCTTTTAGCATTAAGTCCGCCATGTATACATATTTGTACTAATGAATAAATAAATAAATAAAAATATAACTCAATAATTTAACTTATTACTGCAAAGTAACATAGTTTTATAATTTCACACAGTTATAAGTAAACAAAAATGTTGTTTCACTATGTTTGTAGATGAAAGTTTACGACAAGCTATTATAAATCCATTAGACAGTCTTATTCAGTGCTCTGTTAATTAATAAATCGATAATTAATTTATATAAGTACTCGCAGTTCATTTTACTAAAGTAAAAGTCAAAAGGAACATGAAGGGTTATTCAATTCTACGTCAATAAATCTGAGGAAGTGCTTACCTCTAGGCATTTGATTTGAATGTTCATTGTAGGTAGAAAGTAAAATATCTCGATTTACACTTTTCACCAGAGGGAGACTGTATTTACCAGAGGTTACTCTGTTATGACCATGGTACTGCTCATGTCTATAGGCGACGGTTACCACTTTCCATCAGGTGGACCGTCAGCTTGTTTGTCATTGTAAGTTGTATAAAAAAAAAGGAAGACTTTCTACAAAAGTCGATTGCTTGGATACCTCTGTCTCATTCGTGTTTAAACCGTAAAGCAGTTGTGTTTGCATGGCTGCGTTTCGGTTTGAAGGGTGGGATATGGCGTGAATTTACAGGGTATAGAGGAATAACACCCGAGTCCTCAGGAATAGCAACGCATGGGGGGTATCGTGGACGAAACAGTATACTCTGTTATGTTCATGGTACTGCTCATGTCTATAGGCGACGGTTACCACTTTCTATCAGGTGGGCCGTCAGTTTGTTTGCCATTCTAAGTTGTATAAAAAAAAAAACACTATATCACTTTATTTCGACGATTTTATTGAATAGTTACTAGAGCTCTATTCTAAAATAAGAAATAAAGAACAAAGATATATATTACACTTATAAAGTACAAAAGGTGGTCTTATCGCTAAAGCAATCTCTTTCAGACAACTTTTACGTAGAGGTGAAAAGAAAATAGATGGTAGCTATTTGGCGCAAGAAGTGTAACTAATAAAGCCTAACTGTGGTTGCCAACCCGCTTGCCAAGCGTGGCAACTACTGGCAAAACCGCTCAAGGAAAAGGCTTATGTTTAGCAAGGACAGATAAAGGCTGACATGATGACTCACCCGCATGGTCTCTCTGTGAAGACTATGTAATCTCGATGCAGGTCTGCGTCCCTTTCAACGAACTTCACGCACGTGAAGTTCTCCCAGTGACGCATGGCTTGTTTGAACAGCGACTTGTGCGCGCCGCTGAAGTTGCCATCTATTTCGTATGGGATTACACCGTTCTCCCATATACGTTCTTTGCGATTCGTCGCGGCCCTTATGGATCGATGACGTTTTTTAATCTGTGAAACACTATTTTTTTAGTTTAGTTTTTTTTTTATATAAAATGAATAAATATTTGTTGATAATAAATGTGAAAACGATCCATCGTAGAAATGGCAACTGTTATCTACAGACATGAACAATGAAATAGATTTTTTATGAAAATAATTATACATCTGGCACGGTTTCAGAATTAAAAATATTACTACTGATATTTTATCTCTCTCGCTCTCTCACAAACTCTCTCTCTCCCCTTCTCTCTTCTCACTCTCTTTTCCTCTCTCTACCCCCCTCGCTCCCTCTCTCTTCCTCTCTATCTGTGTGTGTGTCTATTTATCACATCTTATGGAACGATGTAACGTGTTCGATACTTCAGCTATTGTTTTTAAAGTAATTTTGTAGATCCTATGTAAACATTAGGTACTATTATATACATACCTAGCACCTTAATTTGCCAATAACTATAAAATTTGGTATACACGTACTATATGGGATGAAGAAGGACACAGGGTATTTTAATCCCGGTCAATGAACATATCCCGGTCACGCATATGACATAACGGGCAAAAACGAGTATTTAAATAAAATTGCAGAATTTACCTCGGAAATATTATAGAAGCGACTCTCGGCAGCTTCTAAATCGTCAGTGGTGTCCCGAAAAAACCAATCCTTGAATTGTTGAGTCCCTCCATTTCCAGTAACGTTTGGTTTTGGAGGTGGTTTCACTTCGAATTTCTCTTCAAATTCATGCTCGGGTATTTCATACTTTCTCGGCTCGCTGCGTTCACCGCTGTTGTACTTCTTTTGGTGACGAAAAAATTTTTTCCTCTCAAAATGATCAGTCTGCGATTGCTCGCCGAACTTCAGTGTGTTCTGTCCTAATCGTTCACTTGAGTGGACGTTTCTTAATCTGAAATAATTATTTTAAAGTGTCTTTACTTCATAAGCACTTTATAAGCATCATTAATTAAATATAAAGTAAAATTAATTAATATTCGAGAAATAATTTAGCAGCTATTTCGTTATACGTAATAATACACTAGTGGAAAAAATTAAAAGATCAAAAAACAGTCTAAGTTTTATATAATATTAATTTAGTAACAAATTATAATTGTTTTCCAAAAAACCCGATGTCAGCAGTTATTTAAATTTAAAAACTAAATTAATATAGTAATTTTCATAAACATTTTTATGAAATATATTTGAAAGTGTATGTTTTTAAATAAAAAGGAGTTTTCCAAATCGGTTCATAAATGACGGAGTTAAGAGGTAACAAACATAAAAATACAAAACCGAATTGAAAACCTCCCTTTTTTTGAAGTCAGTTGGAAATCTAAGTCAATTATTTTGCAGAATAAAGACTTAAATTATATAAAATAAGTACCCGGTTTATTGCTCGCTTCAATGCTAATGAATAGGCGACTTAAGCTATGCAGATCTGGGCGCATTTGTGACTGCACTGCGCTTGTATTTATGTTCCCTTACTAATTGTTTTATGAATCCATTTATCTTAGTGAACAGTCGTTTATTTTAATCTACAATAATTACATTGTTTCAAATTCAAATCGTCTTTATTCAAATAAATTTATTTACAAGCAATTTTAAATAGTCATTTTTTTAAATCTACTACGGGGTTAAAAAGGCATTATCTGCTGAGATAAGCCCGCAAGAAACTCAACAGTCACTCTTTTAAATCTTCGTTAATATTATGTATATTTATTTAAATGCACTATGTCTCAAATTACATGGCCCATGCATGATCGATTAATGCTTACACACAATGCACATTTTTTTCATTTCAAATGTCTTCTAGTTCCATGGCACATTTAGCTGTTTATTTATTTATAAATTGTAAATAAAAGTGATAATTAAATCTATATCCATTTATATTATATGTTAGTAAAGGGGGTTTAATAGCCGCATTAACTAACAATATAACTTATGAGGTCGATCTCCACGCGGTTCCTCCAGAAAACCATCGTGGTTATTTCATGAAATTCGGACAACGGTTCCGACTTCATCCTCGTCTGTCGTCATTCACTGGTACCCCGCTAGATTATGTCGATATCGCAGACGGGATTAACCTAAATAATTATGTTCATCCCATTAAAAGAAAAACAAACGATGTCTATGATTAAGCAAAATATACTAGAACTTTGATGTGGCCATAACTCAGTACCTGGATCTAAATATATCCTATATTTAGACCCAGGTACTCTTTATTGAATATTTGATCATGTTACAGAACGTCATTAGGTATTAAGTCTGCCAAATGTACACTTATATTAAATAATTGTACATTAAAATTTAAATAAATAAATATATGAATACTTCACTTTTAAATACTACGAGAACATGGACGTAGCGAAAATTAAATGCTAACGTATGCCACATATCACTGGCTATCTATATAAGGTTACTAATTGATTTAGTATAAATAAATTGTCTAATATAAGTCAGTTGTTTTCGATTAAATTCGATTCAATGAAATTCCTTACGATATTTATTCCGTTCATAATAAAATATATAAAGATAGCCTTTCATTTGGCAAGTCAAAAACAAAAGTGAAACCGACGGTAAAGGAAGAAGCAGGGCTTTTGAGATGGAGCAATTACGTTGCACAGGCAACGAGACTTATTCACAAGGCTCTATTAGAATCTTTACTCAGCACTGAAATCTGAAGTAAAGGAAAAGTTAAAGCTGAATAGGTAAAATTGTCAGAATTTAAAATGGAAAATATTGTAATGATGAGTAACCTATATACCTATAATTGATATGTTTATATAGTTATATTGTACTGCTTTTTGATATCAAAGCTTCTTATTTTATTTTTATTACAAAAAATAAGACTTCATGCTATTCACTACTCGAATCTCTATTAAACTTTGTTAATCTACATTTTTTAATTAACTTGGTTTGCTGTATGCTGCTGATGGCAAATTAATTTACTCGTAAACATTTTATTACATTTATATAGTGCAAATAATTAATTAATATGTTACCAAATAATTAATATAAAATAAATTAAAGAGTAGTAATCGTACCTTCTTCGATTTCCATGTCTTCTTCTTCTCCGCCTTCTTCTGGTGGTTGTTTCTTCCATTAATATCTGTAAGCTCTCGGTGGGTTTCAACAAATCATTAGCTTCATTAATTTTTTTCTCTAAAGGTCGTTCTGTATTATTTATTACAAATTTATCTATGCTATCATTGTCTTCGTCTTGCTCATTTGTTGACAAAACCCCATTTGTCGGGGCTGGAGCAACTGTCACGTTGTCTGGTAAATCTTTAGTTCTCTTTAAATCGCCAGAAATTTCACGACTATTGCTCTGTATTTTATTTGTAACTTCGTCCATTTTGTTGGAAAAATTTGCTAATTGAATATGTGGATATAACTCATCTAAATTTAATATATTATCAGTAGATATGTTAACTACTAGAACACCATCTTGTTCAAGGCTTTCATATTCTGTTAAATTGTCTACTACAGTTTGATTTGAATTATCCAATTTACTTTGATTTGTGGGAGCGGCGTGAATATTATCAAGTGTTTCTTCAGGTAGATATTTACCGTTTTTCATTAATATCGATTTATCTAATCCATGTGGCAAAAACTAAAAAACGATAAGGGTCATATTATTATTAGAATACGTTTCATTAGTTATTGTATTCATTGCAAAATTATGATAATTTTAATTATGATGTAACTAATTAAATAAAATATATCTGTTTAGTATTTTTCATATATATTTTGAGCATTATTTATTTAAAAATATTTACCTTTGTATTCAATGCAGCATCGTTGTATTTTTTAGGTTTATCTTGCGAAAGGAAAATTGGTTGCTTTGTTCTTTTTCTTAAAATATCAGGCAATCCTTCTTCTTCTACCTGTAAACCTTCTAAGAGTACTTCTTTTTTTAATCTCTCTACTTCTTCTTGTAGTGATTTATTAATCTTACTATATGCTGATGGACCACTTGCTGGCTTGAAATAGTCAACATCTGGAATGGCGATGTCTCCTTGAAAGTTATCTGAAAAGAAGAAATTGGGTATGAATTTTTTAATTGTAAAAGTCGAATTTTCTAATTTAAAATTATAAAAAAAATCAGAGTAAAGTTTTACTCCTATGTAAATATTATATTTGATTTTAATGAGTATTTTTATAGTAGTATTTTAGTGGTAGGTAGTATGCATGTCTCAAAAATGGGTATTACGTAATACTAACTTTACAAGTATAATGATATATTCTTTAGCAATATAAAGGTTGTGAGCCCAAGAGGCTTACAACCTTTATATTGCTAAAGACAAGAAATAAAGCACAAGTTCTCACAGTTAATTTAATTTAGATATCATACTATTAAATCATATATTTACTTATTTTACTTTGTATATGACATATAACAAATAATACATAAATATCCAACTTCTGTTAATCCATTCACACTTATTTAACTATAGCTTCTTTAGGATTTCCATCAACAATAATTGATATATTTCATCTATGACCACGTAGTTTACTATACTTGTTCACTCTTGATACGTCAGGGAGCTCCGCTCTGTTCAACGGTTGGACAAGAAGTATCTCCCCACCCAAATAACAATCTTTTATATCCACAGGGCCGAATTCGAGTGAACAAGTCAGTGAGAGCACGTGTTCTTACAATTTCATTACTTTTTATTTAACTATCATGATAATAAATAGTTATAAAATCAATTAAAATATAAATTAGTGTTTTATATACATTACAAGAATAATTCATTATAAAATTTGGTATAATAACAATTTTAATATTTTATTATATTTAAAGTAATTAGTCTGATTTTTATTAATAAATGTAGGTACACATTTTAATACAAGATGTTTAAGAAAATTAATATAATTAAAAATAAATATTTAACACATGTATGTGTTATTGAAGAGTAAATCCATGAGGTATGGTATGTAGTATGGATGGCTTCCACTGTTTTGTATATATCCACGGTATTTTTAATAGCCTCACCTTTATGTATTATAATTATACATATCCATTAAATCTTACGTAGGCAAGAGACATTTTATCAGTGGCGGATAAGACTCTTTGTATTAATCCTTTGTATGTACACATGTATTATGAAATACATCTTTAATTTTAACAATAAAAAAATAATATCTAAGAATGTTTCTCGTTTATGTTGATCTTTCGTTTAGTAGCTGGTCATTTCTAGTAGTGAAAAATGAAGTTGTATTCGTGCGTATACCTACCTACATTGATTTACTTAATAGGCACAATGGATTTGAATAGGTTACTAAAGGTACATGTAATCACTAAAACTATTATTTAATCTATGACCAAACTATCGGTATAGTCGAGCCACATCGGTCTGTGTAATCAAATTCGGTCCTCAAACACGACCTACTATGAATATTCATAGGAACCGTCGCTATCGTAAACTGGCCTGTCCAATACTCGCCACGTAAGCATATATAGACAATTAATTAATTGCTAACCAGCGTTAGACCACAGCTGGGGCATAGACACACGTCGACGGTCGTTAAATTTTACGATGGTACCAGATGTACAATGTTGTTAATGGCAGATGCAATCGAATCCGTATTGTAATTAATTTAAATTTGTGATTGCTTTACACGAATATTGTTGATTTTCTTTGTAAAATGGGGAATATCATTCAGAAGTATGATTATATGCCACATTTTTCATTTACGTATGTAATATATTTCATAGAACTACATTATTTTTTAGGATAATAAATAAAGCTTAAGAAATAGTAATAGTGGGTGTCGTAAGAGGAGTCTAAGGGAATTTAATAGTCGATGGATGGGCAGCAGCGTCCTTCTTAACGTCACCAAAGCCTACTTGCTTTTGCCAACCCGCCTGCCAAGCGTGGCAACTACTGGCAAAACCTTATGGGAGAAGCCTATGTTCAGACAGTTAATGATCATCATATCAGTCTAATGTATTATATTATATAACTATGACGATGAATTAGCAACAATCAATAATAGATAGTTACAATTTTCACAGATAAACATAGCCGTACGAGTATGTAGACCTAGTGGATACCCCGAAGTTGTCTGGTGTTCAATCCAAGATGCAAAAAAAGGTTTGCAAAGGTATAAAAACATATAAGTGCTTCCATCTAATTGTTTGCCAGTAGTTATCATGCTTGGCAGGCAAATTGGAAACAAAAATTAGATATGGTGATGTTTTAGGAGAGACACTGCTAGCCCGAAGGATAAGCAAGCTTAAGTGGTAATGAGTTGGTCACATAGCTTGAATAAACGACAACCGATGGAGAAGAAAAATTCTTGAGTGGCGATCCCATACAGGATTATGTAGTGAGTGGCGACTCCACATCAGTCAGTAGGTGCAGATGGCTAAACACCGTTAGGGAGGCCTATGTTCAGCAGTGGACAAATAACGGCTGATATGATGATGATGATGATGATTTATTTACCAAACAATAATTGGAGTTATGTTATGTGATAATTTTGACAAATAATTCTAACCTAAAAGCGTGATTTTATTAACCATTACAAGTTTATTGGAACAAGTGTAAGAAATCTTCGAATACCATAAAAACATGATTTTATGACGAAATTTTGTATCTCAAATATCAAAGTATTTTATGGCGGTAGTTATTGGCTGTAAAAGTGGACAGTAAAAAGAAACAAAAGAAATGTGTGGCTAGAATGCAGGCTAATGGCGAAAACTGTTATGAGCGTTCGGAACAAAACAAAGTATGGTAACATTGCAATCATCTGCAATTTTTTAAAAACAATTGAACATTGTTAAATGTTTTTGATTGATTATTTAAAAAGTACTCTACTAGCGAACTGAATCGTTAATCATGCAATTATACTCTTATTAAGCTATCACTGAAAATTCTGATTTTAAAGGCAAAAATATATTTAAAAAAATCCGATGCAAAATATAAAGTAAGCGCAATTTTTTCCAAAGTAGTATATACAATGTATTCTATGATTATCATTTAGTTCGCTAGCAAAGAACCTTTTAAATAAATAAATCGGAAACAATGAAAAATATTGAATTATTTTTTAAAATTAACAAACAAGATACATTTCGGTAAGCCAAAGTTATGAATCATTAGTCATCACCATCCTTATACAATTTTTAAGTGAGTTACGAAAGAAACAAATTCTCAAGTCATATGAATTCTTGTTTTTGGCGATTAACCAGTTCTGGACCAATTTTGATATTTATTTTTGCAATTATGAAAATCGATCCATAATTAGGTTTCTATCCGTGTTGCTCCAATATTATATTTTGTGACTATGAAAGCTGCCGCTTTTCTTTGAGGAAAGAAAAAACAGCTGGTTTGCGTAGTAAAATCTATATGTTAACAATACACGATTCCATATTGTAAATAAGTACAAATATTAACAACATACGATATTTACGAAACATCTCCACATTTATATCAGTATGTCAGTATGTGTTTTTGTATTTGCTATTTTTTGCACAAACCATATACAACATAACAATATGTTGTAAATTCAAATACAATATAGGATATTTATGAAATGTCACAGAAACATCTCCACACTTATTGCAGTATGTCAATATGTACTTCCGTTTGGCGAAAATATTGTTTTTTTTATTCAATTTAGAATGATAAATAATCTGAAGGCCCATCTGATGGAAAATGGTAACCGTCGCCTATACACTTTTAGATTATCATACTGTTTGTATTGGTCCGCGTATTCTCTATGTATAATTTGTATGTATTTACGTAAAAAAGTAAACAACATGGACATCTCTTGCCCGCCGGATGATGTGTGGGCGGGCGAGGTAGGGGTCTAGGGGTGTACCCCACTACCCCGGCTTCTACTACGAAGGCGACGACCTCCGGGTCACTGGGTTTCTTCAGCCGGCATACACTGATGGTCTGTGTATGCCGGCGTGGTGTCTTCAAAAAAAATTAATTAAATATTTCTCTCGGTTGTCTAGTAATCATCTAGATGGCGCTGTGTAATAAAAAAAAAACAAAATCTCAATTAAATTGTTTGAGCGATTTCAAAGATCAGCATGAAGAAACACCGTGACATCTATGTTTTTTATATAATTATTATTATTTCAGCCGTTAACTGTCCACTACTGAACATATCATGGGCGAAACAGTATACTCTGTTATGTCTATGGTACAGCTCATGTCTATAGGCGACGCTAACGGCCCACCTAATGGAATGTTTGCCATTCTTTGTATTGAGTCCACGTATTCGCTTGGTATAACTTGTATGTATTTTAAAGATGCTATAAGAGAGACGCTGCTGCTCATCCCTCGCCCTCCCTTAGTCGTCTCTTACAACACCCACGGGAAAATAAGGGGTGGCTCATCCTATGCCGGGGCACAAACGGCGATATAACACTGATATATCCATTACGATTAATACTCTATGCGGAATAAAAGAAATAAAGATCACATCAGTATCAGTGCTCTAAAAACGTTTAGATGTAGTCCAAGTTACGAACTTTTCTATCCTTACTAATATTATAAATGTGCAAGTGAGTTTGTTTGTTTATAAAAACCATAACTATTCTGAGGCGTCATTTCTCTAAACCTAACTCGTAAAATAATATTTTACTCTGATTTTGTTTTATTTCTATTAACGTTTAACTGTTCACTGCTGAACAAAGCCTCCTCCATAAGGAGGGGGGGGGGGGAGGAGGGGATTATCAGTAGTTATCGCGCTTGGCAAGCGGGTTGGTAACCGTAGTTTGGCTTTTGGTGATGTTTTGAGAGGGACGCTGCTACCCATCTCTCCACCATAATCTGCCTTAATGACCTCCTACGACAGTCACGGAAAAGGACTAGGTGTCCTATTTTATGCCGGAAGCTACACGGTTAATTTGATCTGATAGTATTGTAAAATTACTGTTTTTTTTTATTCAACTGAGAATGACAAACAAGCTGACAGCCCACCTGATGGAATGTTGATGTTTGTATTGGTCAGCGTATTCTCTATGTATAACTTGTATGTATTGACGTAAAAAAGTTATTAAGTAATTCTCTCAGTTGTCTAGTAATCATACTACAAACTCTGCTTAGTTTCGGACTAGATGGCGCTGTATAATAAAAAATACAGAATCTCCATTAAATCGATTACGCGGTTTCAGAGATAAGCATGAACAAACATCGTGACATCTCCTGTATTTTTTTAATATTGAGATATTTTTTTTTTAGAAATGTTAAATGATTTTAGCTTTTCGCTTATAATTTGTAGTCTACAGTTATATGAGCTGTACAATTAAATCAGCGAATACTGCATTGCACGCAATCTGAATGCAATCGATTTGCGCTGTGCACATTTTGCATAATCGTCCTCCGCAGCCTCCAGGATTCTATATGAAGGTGCTGTGTATAATCAGGGATAAAGAGAGGATATAATTTTATGCATAACTCACTAGTCACCTTTCCCAACTTCGTACGGGTAGATAGGTTAAAATGAAATGCTGACAGCTCGTGTTATTTTTTAACACAAAGAGCAAACGGTGTACGGCTCACTTGATGGTAACTGACTACCGTCACGGCCTTTTAAAAAGGTATATGCTCTTTTCTTTATAATATAACATGCTGACAATGCTGCTTTTTATAATCATTGTCACTGTTGAATATTGGTTTCCTTCATATTGTATATGTACGATCCTGCGCCATTTGCATCCAGCAATTATCTGCAGAACTTTTAAAATTGTCACTCACGGGGATTGCCCACGCTACGCTTTTACGCCATTCAAGAACCTTATTTCCCATCGATTATAGATTGCTCGAGAATATCGTTGTCGACGTCGATTTTGGTGTCAATTTTTCTAAACCTATCTCTTAACCTATTATTTTCATTTAATAGTTTCGCGAAATTTCTATTTTATTGACGATCATGAACTAAATTTATAATGATTTTGACATATTAGTCCTTAGATTTAGCTGTTCAAATCGAATTGAAATTTTAATTTTAGAGTTAGGTTTAGAGAAATGTCGCCTAAAAATGGCTTCAGCGTCTGTGTCAGTGTCAATGTCGGTGCAGTGTCAATGTCGGTGCAGCGTCAATGTCGGTGAAGTGTCAATGTCGATGTCGGTGATAGAGTTGATATCAGTGCCATTGTCTGCATCAATTTTGTACGGTTTTTTTTATTGTCTTGGAATCAATTCAAATAGTTAAATTATGGGCTTATTAGCCTTGTTATGATCAATATGGGCATCCTATGTAGATTATAGAGGATACTTCAAAGAAGGAAAAATGGACGTATGAAAGAATTAAACAAATTAATTAAACATTTTTGAAGTATCATAAGATGATACTGTTTACTGTTTCAACTTTTGATGTAAGCTGGCACAAGCTAGTAATAATTTAGACATACAAACTTTACAAATAAAAAAATTCATGTCATAAAAATTTTATATCCTTTTCTTCAATCCCTTTCTCCATAGCGTAGGTGGCGGAAACCACCAACAAATACATTCCCAAAGAGGATCGACGTCAGGCATGCGGCCGGTCGTGAAACTATAAGACAAATCTTTTTGTAATATGGATAAAAACATATTACGCCGACCCCAAATAATAATTGGGATAAGGGCAGGAAAATGATGATGATGATTGTTTGTCAACGATGAACTCCTAAACTAGTTAATTAAACTATACAATGTGTGCAGTTTAGGTCTACTTAAAAGATGGGGTATTCTTTAACTCCATTTAAAATTGAAATATTTATTTATTGTATTTTTCTTTTGTTTAATTTCTGCTGATTTTCTAACAAACGGCGGTGTAAGTTAGTATATCAACGTAACGTTTCAACTCTTTAGTATCCCATAGATGACGCTGTGTTAAGAGTACAAATAATATAATAAATATATAACCTAGCCACAGCAACGCGTGATCTGCTCTGCTTGTATGAAAAATTAATTTAAAAAAGTATAAAAAAATTTCCCCAAATATCAAGTTTATTTTCAAGATATATCGCGACTTATCACCTGGGAAGCGAGGCATGAACGGCCCCCCGCGTGGCCGTGGCAGCTCCATGTTATGAAATATACTCCGCAGTATTAGGTACACGCTCAATAGGATCGTATGTATTGGACAATTTTTATTCTACGCTTTAACAATGGCGGATATATAGTTTATTTTCCAAGATCAATGTTGTTCTTGTCGATTCGCGTTTTGTATTTGATGATGTATGATAATACAGGGTCAGAGTATCATAAAATATTTTTAAAATTTATTCTCGATAACTTCAAAATATTATTATCGCACCGCTCGCCATCGGCAGAGAATTCTTCGACACATCCTGAAACTAAAATGGTCATATATAGTGCGGTTTCATAGGAGCTTCCTTCTGCGAACGCTCAGGTTAAGGAATGACCTTCTTGCCGAGATTTTCTCTAGAGACTACAGTTTCTCAAAAAGAGAGTAATATAGTTTATTAAGGGTTGGCAACGCGTACGTGATATACCTGGTGTTACAGGCGTTCATAGTTCATTTAACACCGTTTACCATCAGACAAGCCGTATGCTTGGTTGCTACCATATTAGTATAAAAAGAAATTATTAGCTAGTATCTGTGGATTTCCCCGTGTGGTGTCTTGTTTCGGCTCTAAGCTGAAATTTTCAAAAATCTTTAGTTAGCAAATGCTTACGTTACAAAATTTATAAAATTTGTAGTTTTGGCTATGTGCTTATAGTAGGACAAACGATTTTATAAGTACAATAAGATGAATTAAATCAAACACGTTAGCATCTTTTCAGGCCAGGTTTTTTACCACTGAAATTAAATATCTCTTCCAAAGATACGTGGGTAGAAAACCACTTACTCAGATTATATAATGCTAAAATTTTTTGTTATTTTGTTTCCAAACAGTATATTTAGTTAACTTCTATTTATTATACCTATTTAACGAAAGTTTTGGTTTAAAAATTATTTATTTTTGTTATTATACAGTGTGGTATATAGTTTAATATATATCAAATAATAAGTTGTTTAATGTTTGAATATTTATTAAACAATAAGTAATTAATAAAATTGTTGTTCAGTATTTTATATATTTATATTAATGGCAATACTGAAAAGTGTAATTTTTGCATTTGTGTTATTGCAACATCTTGTCGCTCTATCACCCATCCATTTTTCATCTTGGACCAACTATATACAATTTATTAAAATTGCAAATAAAGTGATTAGTTCGAAACGCAAGAATCGGTTTTTAATTCTATTCATCAAATAGATAATCTGTTATAAATTTTGGAAAAATATGAAACACCATATATGTATGTGTTTATAAAATTTGGGGGTTGCCCTCGATTTTCTTGAGATCCATCATCAGATCCTGACTTAATGAAAATGGGACCATCTCAGGAGTATACTATTTTGAATAAAAAAAAAGCGATTTTTAAAATCGGTCGACAATTGACGGAGAAATCGGTGGGCATACATAAAAAAAAAATATACAGTGTAACATAGAATCTCATTGTTTTTAAAGACGGTTAAAACATTAGTTTCATCGACTTTACATAAGTAACATAAGTAGCAACTAATGTGTTAGCTTAAGTTTGCTAAACTTCTTGTCTTATCTAACTTTTGTTGGTACTTCTTGTTAATGCACTTTCGTTTATGCTCCAGGGTTTACGTTAATTAGTCTTTAATTTCATATAAAATCCGTCATCATAGTTTATCTTACTAATCATCATCATCATCATATTAGCCTTTATCTGTTGACTGCTGAACATAAACCTCTCCTTTAGGGGGTTATTCCAGTAGTTGCTCCACTTGGTAGGCGGATTGGTAACCGCAGGTAGGCTTTGTAGATGTTTTAAAAGTGACGTTGTGCCCATTCCTCGCTCTCCCTTAATCGCTTCTTATTACACCCATGGAAAAGAAAGGGGTAGCCTATTCTATACCGGGACCATACGGTTTTCTTATATAGTAAATGTGAAAATTCATAAATTTACTTAGCTGTTTACATGTTTATTACTCGATCATGTTTGATTAAATTTTGTTCTATAAACTCGACTCTATCATAGTTTAATACGTAAATATGATATTTTTCATATTAATTAACACGAAAAAAGCTGCCAGTTCTAATCAATATAAACTACTAATCACTACTAAACTACTAAAACTACTAATAATCTACTAAACTACTAATAATCTACTAAACTACTAACAATCTACTAAACTACTAATCAATATAATAGATTTCATTAAAATGTCACAACATAGATTAAATCATAAATAGCAACATAGTTTCAAAATTTATGATATTACCCTGTAATAGCTCATTATGCAAATAGCCTGGAAAAATTTGGCAAGCACCCAGACGGTTTGTTTTACTATGTCTAATGGAAGGCTGTATCATTTCCATTATTTGTTTAGGTACAAATTAAAGAGTAGAATAAATTGTTCATTTAATTTAAGTAATGTTATTATTTATTCAAATAATAAAATTATTTAAATTTGCATTTAAATTATCGAACTGTACACATATGGGATTAGCTTAAAATCATAAGTGTCTTTTCAAGAGAGTCTCTTAACAAAGATATTAAACATTTTTATTTGAAAATACGGTAGAAAAAAAGAAATTTCTCAAATTGGTTTCTTTCTGTGATTAGAAAGAGATCAATTAGAAAAAATATGTTTATTGTTTTTCTAGTTTAAGTTTTAAGTATCAACTTAGAATGACAAACGAGCTGATGGCCTACCTAATGGAAAGTAGTAACCGTCGCCTATAGACATAACCAGTACTATGGACATCATAGAGTACACTGTAATGCCTGTGATACTTCTCATGCACGAGAAGAATGCCATTCTTGAGGACTATGGCTATAAGGCCATATCTTGTTATTTCAATGACATATTGTCTATTTTATTATGGTCTTGCTAATTGTATGAAATTAATAGAACAAATTCTGATAAACATTTTGATATCAATAGGGTTGATTCCTTTGTTGGTTTTATAATATTTAATTAAGATTGAAAAACTCTTTGTATTACTATTATCCATCCAAAGGTCGCCTGGAAGAGATCGCTCTTAGCGATAAGGTCGTCCATTGTTTTCTCACTGTGAATTTTTCTTGTAATTATTTGTATTTATAATAAATTTACTATTGTAATTTTATCAAGGATATAATAAATAGAATCTATCTATCTATTTTGTATAAATAAATAAATGTTTACAGGGTACAGAGGACTAACATCTGAGTCCTTAGGAATGGCAACGCATAGGGGGTATCATGAGCGAAACAGTATACTCTGTTATGTCCATGGTACTGCTCATGTCTATAGACGACGGTTACCACTTTCCATCAGGTGGGCCGTCAGCTTGTTTGCCATTCTAAGTTGTATAAAAAAAGTGTAAAACCTTTTATATTTTAGGTTTTCGAAATTAGATTTTTCTCATAGATACTGAAAGAAAGCTCGACTCCAAAATAAAGAATAATCGACCGAAGTTGCGTGTTCTCGCGATATCCATTAATCATATTTAATCGTGTGTTATGTATTTATTTGCGGCTTGCTAGCCGATTTATTTGATCAATCGATGGAACTATTTCTTTAGTGCGAGGTCAATGTAAAAAAAAGATAACCCGTGAGGATCGAGAGTGGCAACGTATAGGATAGCACAGTATATTACTTGATAATTTTGATATTATTAAACTTTGTAAGTAATGGACACGGCTTATTGTTGGCAGCTGATTTGTAACTCTTTTTTTGCTTGATAAATTGTAGTTTTAATGGAAACTGGCAACCGTCGTATATACCTAAGCGTTATGGTGTCGTAGACTTTACATAATACACTGTGATGCCCATAGTCTGTCTTCCCTGTGCATTGCCATTTGGGATAACTGAGATATTATGCCTTTGTACTCTGTAATTATCTCAATTTATTTATTTATTTAGGTTTACCAACAATTGTTTCCACAAAATAATGTAAATATATATACAATTATGGAGCTTAGAACTAAGTGTAACAATTTTTTATAGGCAAACACAGCATATATTAAATCAATCCCTTCAAATTATAGTCAATACATATCTATTTACTGCAAACAATGCTTTATCGCTACTAATAGACTTAATTTAGGGGGAAGGGAGTGTTAGTAATGCGGACTATCAGTCCCATTGCTAGTAATATACCCTATCAGGTTGACCTCTACCTGGTTCCCCCTGAAAACCATAGTGCATGCAATCTGCAAACCTGGTGCATTCATAACGATAGGCTAACTGACCTGTCTTTTCATTCTCAGCTATTATTGCTCACTGGTACCCCGCTAGAGTATACCGTTAGCACAGGCGAGGTTACCATTCCATTATCATCCATTAAAAAAAACAGACTTAACGTTTTTTTAAATATTAATGTACTATTAATACACTAATTGAGAGTGTTATTATTATAAGGACTGCAACTTGGTCTGGATAACAGGTTGCTTGATCGAGATATACTTACATCAAAATTTGTCTATCTCCATCCCAAGTAGTTGAAGTATACCAAATTTCAGAACTATTGGTATAATCACATTTCTATTATACCAAAGATTAACTAATAAAGAATACTAAACATAGAGTCCGCTTTTTGTATCAAATATTTTTTGGAATGTGGTCATCATCATCATCATATCAGCCGTTAACTGTCTTCTACTGAACGTAGGCTTTCTCCCATTGAGCTATTTTGCCAGTAGTTGCTACGCTTGGCAAGCGGGTTGGCAACCGTAGATAGGCTTTAATAATGTTTTAAAAGATACACTGCTGCCCATGTCTTGACCATTAAGTTCCCTTAGTCGCCTCTTACTATCATCATATCATATCAGCTTTTAACTGTCCACTGCAGAACATATGTCTCCCTTTCGAGGGGTTTTGCCAGTAGTTGCCATGCTTGGCAGGTGGATTAGCAATCGCAGTCAGGCTTTAGAGATGTTTTAAGAGGAACGCTGCTGCCCATCCCTCACCCTCCCTTTGTCGGTTTTTATGATACCCATGGAAAAAATGGGTTGGCCTATTCTATGCCGGGACCACACGGCACAGTACGACATGGTAAAGTGGTAAATAAATAAAGTTATAAAAAAATCACTTTCACATTATAGTACTACGATTCGGAATATTAAATATTTTGTACTAAATGTTTTAACTACCCGCAATTGCAGTGAAAACCCGTGCAAACTATTATTATCTACCACTAACCCGACTATACAATACACGCGTTCCACAGATCTTGTTGCGTCAACCCGAACAAAGGCTTTGACAACGCCACCGTGTAATGTAGGCAAGCTTTTGTGTGCACTAGAAATGTTGAGTCACATGCCTGCATATTGTCTACGTTTAGAATGGACTAAAGACGCCTCAGGTTGTGTATGATATCATTGTCTCATTCTACTAATGCACCTTCCTATAGCATTTAAGATGGTTCAGAACTTAATTATGGACGAGTTAATTGTAACTTGTCATAGAGAAATTAATATAAAATCTATTTATTATAGGAATGACTGAATTGAAAATTCTTTATTGCTCTTTCCACAAACAAAAAAAAAAAAAAAATAAGAATATGTACAAAATATCGCCGTGTAGTTCTGGCATTGCATGGGCCACCACTTTCTTTCTTGTAGGTGTCGTAAGAGGTGACTGAGGAAATTTAATGGTCGAAGACGGGTAGCTACGTAACTCTTTAAACATTAGCAAAGTCTAACTGCGGTTGCCAACCCGCCTGCCAAGCGTGGCAACTACTGGCAAAACTCCCTTAATGGGGACAACCTATATTCAGCAGTCGGCAGTTAACGGCTGGTAAACTATGGTATGGTACGTACATAAAATGGTATTTCATTACAAGAAGCAAGACAATAATTGGCTACCTTAGCGATAAAAAGCGATCTATTCTAAATAACCTTATGTAGATCTTAATAAATCAGATCGGATGGCAGATTGGATTTTTATTAAAGTAGTGCGAGATCTAGTTTATTTGGATGGAAATATCGGTGTTAAAATGAGAAGATATGCAATGTTGCTTCCGGCAAGTGGAATAAATGTCAAATAAAATATTGACTAAGTATGGTAGATATACAATTCTAAAGTGGATAGATTTAGACAGTGGAATAAACTTAGACCAACCTATTATGATCAGATAACCTAGTCTTATCGGTGGGAATAGTCAAGACTCTTTGGAACCAGCGTGCATGCATTTGACGAGCTATGGAAGTGTAAGAAGCAAGATATGTATGCAATGTGTTTTTGATACTTGGCTCTCTCTCCCTACTCTGCAAGGGACTTGGTGTAAAAATAGATGGCTAGTATTAATTCCTAGCTTTTTTTTTATACAACTTAGAATAGCAAGCTTACGGCCCATCTGATGGAAAGTCGTAACCGTCGCCTATAGACATGAGCAGTAGCATGGACATAACAGAGTATACTGTTTCGCCCATGATACCCCCCATGCGTAGCTAAACGTAGCTCTAACGAGATTCTAATATGTTTGCACAAAATATTGCATGTCAAATGTCATATTCTTTACCATTCCGCCTTTGCATTTGTAAAAAGTAAAAGTAAAGAAAGTGATAACTTCTACAGAAAAAAAAAATTATAACTTTGTTTTTTTTTAGAATACAAAGTGCCAAAGAGAACAACAAGTATCTTATTAGTAAGTGTCGATTAAAGGAGCAGAAGTGAAATACTGTGGGGTTTTAGCCGGTGGGAGATCAACAGGATCTCTTTGAGGAATTTGTCTATATAAAACAGGATTTCGTAGATAAAGAGCGAAAAAGAGTATCTATTTAGAGGTACGGTTTATTAAGTTACTTTAGTAGGAAACATAACGTAATTGCGTACTCTGTAAAGATGTCATATATAGTTTTTGAGTTTCATTGTTATAATTTCGACGATTAATATTCTTAAAGAACTATTCGAACATGTCTCTGACTTTAACTTTCTTATTATGTTCAAATCTACATTTCTCAACGATTTTAAAACCAACTAAAGTCCCAACTTTAAATGGCAAACGGATTTTAATATCCAACTTTATCGTGGCAGATGGCAGTCGGAAAGAGGCACGTTTTTCTGATTGTAAATTCCGTGGAACGAAGAAAATTTTACGCCGCACCGCGTCCGGGCAGCGTCGGTCGTTCGAATGCACGAGTTACCTTTGCGAATGAATTTGCCAAGTTGGATTGAAGGCATAAGTGGGGTTTTTTATGACACACAAAATGGCAAACAAGCTGACAGACTCGGCCTATACATACATATATCACAGATTGCACTGTAATGCTCTTTGTATCACTTACTCATATAAGTTGCCATTTATGAAGACTATGGTCTTATGATTCCAAACTTTCTAATTACTTATTTCTTTTTATTGTACGAACCGTATTGATACATAAGATAAGGGCTTGTTCATCAATAAATATTATTTGTATATTGATGAACAAGCCCTAACTCGCGACTTCATCTGCGTGACTGGGATAAAAAATAACCTATCTCCTTCTGCATCGCAAATAATTAATACATAAGGTCAAATTTCATGAAGATCAGTTGTTGATAAAACAAATGTAGTTTCACATTTAAAATTATTAATAAATTAATAAAGATATTTACCCTTGATGATGATGATACACTTTGTGATCATTGCATTCATGAAAAATAAAAAATAAAAAGTAATTACTTATATATCATCATAATATTAGCGTTAACTGTCCACTGCTGAACACAGTAAAGTTCTCCATAAGGGCGGTTTGCCAGTAGTTGCCACGATTAGCAGGCGGATTAGCAATCGCAGTTAGGCATTGATGATGTTTTAAGACTAATGCTGCTGCCCATCCTTGAACTATTAAGTTTCCTTAGACTCTTGCGACGTCTACGGGAAAGGAAGGGGTGGCCTATACCGGGACACAATATGGCAGATACTTAAGATACTTATGTACCTAAATATTATTTAATTACGGTCCTTATTTTGAAACAAAGTCTTTGAAATATTTTATTTTGAAATATAAATATTAAAAAATTAAACATATATATATATATATATATATATATATATATATATATATATATATATATATCTTAAACACGAGATAGGTATGTAATAAAATTTTGTAATATAAACGTAATAAATTTAACTCTTAAATATACTTAATTATGTCTACTTTCAACTTGGCTCGAAAATCGCAGTCGTAAGCGAAACCCTACATAAAATACAAACTCAACTAACCACTTGGATGCACATATCCGCATATAACCAGATAAAATCGGATTAAACTGGTTTAAAGCGGCTACTTTTCTGAGTATCATTCTGAAGGTTTCGTGTAAAACTGTGCCAAAATTATTGAAGATTGATAAATGTTTTATAGATATATATTTTCATATTTTCAACTCGGTATCTTGTATAATAATTAATATTAATGTCTTTGCAAGTAATCTATACTATATCGTAAAAAAATATTATAAAACTACAATATATAATTTATTGTTTGTTAATTTATTTCTAATGAAAAAATCATAAACAACTTAAGTGAACTGATTTTAAAATTTTTTACCTATATAATATTACAGTATTGGTAAGTAATATAGGCTATATATTAATTTCGGATTTATTCTACTTATACGAAGTCGGGGCAGATCACTAGTAATAAATAAACTTTAATAAATCCCGGGTTTGATTCCCTATTGGGCCAATTTAGGATTCGAAATTTTCTGAATTAGCTTGGTTTCTCATATAGCTTGAAGACCTAGATATGATTATGTAGCACTTATTATTATTCAAATATAGCTAAGTAACAATAACTTTTTGACTTATTTTTAATTTATAAGTTTCATTCCAAGTCCTTTGCAGGGTAAATAGATAGAACCGACTGCTAAATATTATATTAACCTTAAATGCATCTATAGTTTTTTAACTAGAATTATAGGTATATGTGTGACTGATAACACTCTAAGATCGTCTACCACTATTATTACCAGGAGTTCTACAACAAGACAAAACACCACAACACAACAATAGGCAGGTTTTACAAGTTTTGCATTATCTGTTTCATGTATTTCAAGCTTTCACACTTATAGTAGTAATAGTGGTGATCAAACTTCGAGTGTTTGCAGTCACATATATACTAAAGGAAAATAAGGGGAATTAAACAAAATAATTTTCTAAAAATAATCAGTAATATGGATTTCTCAGAAATAACACCTAGTTTAATCAAATTTTGCATCTATAGTCTCATCCACATTCATAACTTCAAAAAGATATCGCGTAATATCATGTTATACGTACAAACAAGTAGGTAGGTATGTTTTGCTTCACAAAAAACAACTACGTCAATAAATCTATGAATGATGAGATGTTTCGTAAATACGAGTATATTGCCGTAATACTTTTATACTCAAAGTATATTTGAATTTAGAACATTTACATTGAATATATTTGAATTTAGAACGCAGATTAATGTCTCTACAAATATGTTCCGAAAACAAAAACGGCAGTTTCAATGAACACAACATTAATAAAGAACAGACAAGGGAGTAAATCCTATCTTCACGAGTCTCTTGGGGGGTAGGCTGAGAGAACTGATTCTCAAAAACTTTTATTCTTACATACATCCTTTCTTTCTGCACTTTCATAAACTCTATAGAATGTAAATTAAAACATATATAATTTGTAACCCGTATTAATAATATAATTTTGAAAGTGATTTTGTTTGTTAACTCTAGTTATCTTAACAGCTTAACCAACATTACTATGAAATTAGGTATACATGGGGGGAAAGGGATTGTTAGCAATATAGACTGAGAATCCCAATGCTAGCAATATACCCAACCAGGTCGACCTCCTCGCGGTTCCCCCTGGAAACTATTATGGTTAATTCCTGATGAATTTATCACGATGGGCTAACTGGCCTATTTTCATTCTCATCTATCACTCTTCACTGGTGCTCCGCCAGCGTATCCCGTTAGCGCAGGCGGAGTTACCATACCATTTTCACACTTAAAAAAAAAATTAGGTATACATGTTTTAAAAGGGATGAAGAAGGAACTGAATTCTTTTCCCAACCAGTGAATATAGCCTGGTCATACTGATAAAGTCGTGTATTAAAGCTAGTCACATTATATACATTCACAAAATATACAAATGGGAACCTTCTCTTTGTGAAAGCTACTTTATGGGCATGGTAAACTAAATGCAGTAACTAAATGTATTTATATATACACCTTTAGATACAATGTGGACTCCATGTACTGTATGTATTGACAATTCTAAAGACACGTAAGTATCTACACGTCCACCTACACTGCGACCATGAAAATAAATATCAAGGTGGAATCGACACATTCATAAATTAAATTAAATACCGACCAAGTTGGTACGCTGATAGTCTGCATTTTTATCATTATTATCTTACTCGTTATTTGTCCACTGCTGAACATAGGCCTCTCCTATAGACTGCCATAAAGTACGGTCGTGAACCACCTGTATTCACTGACTCCGCGTCCGCATCTTATTAAGAACTAAATCAGTTAGAACTTACAAGCAACAAACACCGTAGTGAGAGCGTCCCTCTTGCTCTCTTGTACGAGTGTCGCGTGAATCACATTCTACGTTATTAAGATTTTTTTTTTTAAATGTGAATATTGACAATCCTTTCAACCTATATCAGTCTGAAGGGGAAAGAGTGCAATTTCGTAGTATTTCCACTATTATGAACTACTAGTACAAGCTTCTTACTAGCTGTGGCTTACCGTAATAATGACCAATGTAACTGACTGTCATGTTTAAGATAAATAACTACTTTTTTTACTTCACCGATAAGACTAAAATGTTTATTTAAATTCCTATATAAAGCAATTTACCGTATATGTTTTCCTTTAATAGACGCATTTACATAAAAATTGAAAATAATGCCTTTGTAGTCTATGAATTTAATACACCGCTTTAACTTTCGGTGGTTGTGGGTTCAATCCTCGCACAATGCAAATATTTTTATTAATAATAAAAAAATATTAAATAGTATTTATTATTATATAATGGATACAGAAATTTGTATTTATTAGTATGTATGTTTGTATTTTCTATGTAAATAATATTTATATTTTGATTAAAACAAAAAAAAATTAACCATATGTATATTATGTAACCATAGTACAAGTTCTGCTTAGTTTGGGATTAGATACCTCTGTATTCTGTGTTGTTTGTAATTGTAAATTAATTTGTTGTAATTTAAAATAACAAGAGTGCCACTTCCACCCATTCTAATCTTATGCTGTGACTTAGAATATTACGTAAGGGCGTGTGAAGCGGAGCCGAGCTGAATGAACGTATGCAATGAATAGGAGTGGGCAGACAACACGTGCGCGCTTCAATGGAGACACACCTTCGATTGATGTGTTACATTCCGCTTGAAAACTCAGTATTTACAATACTGAGTTATATATTTCAGATTTTATATTAATGTTTATTAGAGTGTTCTAAGCAAAAAATTCTAATTATAAATATACGAAAAAGAGTGTTTGTTTATTGATTTTTAGCTCTTTAATGACTGATCCAATTGTCATAAAATGGTATATATTGTATTATAGTTGGATCACTTCAAATTAATTATATATTATATATACATTTTTTTATACAACTTAGAATGGCAAGCAAGCTGACAGCCCACCTGATGGAAAGTGGTAACCGTCGCCTATAGACATGAGCAGTACCATGGACATAACAGAGTATACTGTTTCGCCCATGATACCCCCCATGTGTTGCCATTCCTGAGGACTCAGGTGTTATTCCATTTATGTAATATCATGTAGTGTGTGATGAAGAAAGATATACATATATTGGACATAGATTACATTTTATTAATGTAAAACTAGATTTGAAAACATATATTAAATTTTTTTTCAAACTGATTACTCTTCTATGAGTGGCCACCCAATATAAAATTCATCAGTAAAAAAACGCCAAGTTTCCTGAATCTTTTCCTCGGGAAGAAAGGGATTGTTAGTAATGGAAACTAAAAGCTCCGTTGCTAGCAATATCAGATCGACTTCCACGCACTTCCTCGTTGAAACCGTTGTAGTTAATTCTAGTGAAATTTATCATGTTACTTGATACCTACTTTGGGGGCGGGGGAGGGAACAGATTGTTAGTAATGCAGATTAGTCCTATTGCTACCAATATACCCTGTCAGATCGACCTCTACGTGGTCCCCGTTGAAAACAATCGTGCTGAATTCTTCGGCCTTTTCCCTCTCATCTATCATTCCCTACTGGTGCCCGGCCAACCTATACCGTTAACACAGGCGGGGTTACCATTCCATTATCATCTATTACAAAAAAAAAAACAAATACCTACATATGTGCATTTCATAATGGTACAGTCAAATAGAATATAATAACGGGCATTGGACAGTTGCAGTGATATTGTACTGCTCTGTACACTTCCTGCGATAGTGTTGTCACTGGTATTATTTTTGTCTCGGAAGTTTTTATATCAGTACTTTTTTTATGAGATGAAAAATGAAATGGTTGTCTGTACTATCGATACACACTTGCGGGAGTGCCAGTGACAGATGATAGGTGAGGATAAAATCAAATAAATGTTTACAAATAAACAAATTTACCAGAGGGAGACTTTGTGCAAAAGTCGTTTGCTTGGGCACCTTTGTCCTATTCGTGTTTCTAGCGTGAAGCAATTGTGTTTGCACGGCTGTGTTAGGGTGGGATATGGCAGTGAATTTACATGATACAAAGGAATAACACCTGAGTCCTCGCATCGCAGGTATGGCATCGCATGGGGTGTCATGGGCGAAACTGTATACTCTGTTATGTTCATGGTATTGCTCATGTCTATAGGCGACTGTTACCACTTTCCTTCAGGTGGACCGTCAACTTATTTGCCATTCTAAGTTGCATAAAAAAAAATCAGTTGGCCTATCGTAATGAATTCAGTAGGAATTAATCTGCATGTTTGCAGGAGGAACCGTGTGGAGGTCGACCTGGTGGAGAATATTGCAAACAATTAGACTAGTCTCCCTATTACTAACAATACTTAGTACGAGTATTATTGTGCACGAAGAACATGAGGTAAGGAAAAGTCGTTATAAAACCAGTTTTTATGGGTTTTTTTAGCTTTCAGGCAAATGATGATATTTTGCGATAACGGTTAGTTTAGAGAGAATGATAAAAGTCGCTTAATAAATGTACTGAAGTCAACTTGCAAAAATAAACGTTAAATTAGATCAGTGAGATAAGCAGTAGGGATGGGCATCAATATTTATATATTTTAGTTGTAATATATAGACATTATAAAATATACATAGATATTGATTCAATAACGAGATATATAATGAAATATGGTTAAAATTCTGTTAATAGACCTTTAATATACTCGATATATTTTAATATTTTCGATTGATAAGGGCGATATAGAAATAGGAGATGACCGTTTTTTCGCCCTCAATGTCCAGAGGTATCCAATATATACTCGTAGATATCGTATCGGTAATGTTTATTACCCATGCTTATTAAGCATGATACTTATTTAATGTAAATAAATTATTACAGTAAAAAAAATATAAGAATATGCAATTAAAATTTTTAATCCAAATAATCCGTATTATTTTGATTTTATGAAATTTTAAACAAAATTTTCGTTAATTTGTAATATTTATAGGGAATTTACAGGGTACAGAGATATGGGTAACACCTTAATCCACAGGAATGACAACTTATGAGGGGTATCATTGGCGAAACAGTATACTCTGTTATGTTCATGATATTTTTCATGTCTGTAAGCGACGGTTACCATTTTCCATTAGGTGGACCGTCAACTTCTTTACTATTCTAAGTTGCTTAAAAAAATTAAATAAGTCCATATTCGATAACTTTTATTATTATTATATTATTTTACTATCTGTACGTACATACGTATTTATCACGCCTGTCTCTCTTTGAGGTAGGCAGAAACAATGAAACGCCATTGCTCTGATTCAGTCTACTTTCGCTTCCTCCATATTAACAAGTATCAATCTATGCATACACTCTCGCCTGTTACGGATATATATATATATATATACACACACACACACACACACACACACACACATATATATATATATATATATATATACATATACATAATAGCTGTAATTAATGCGTTTAACCGTGATATAATTAATACTCAATATTTACATCTCTAACTGGTCATCTCTAAGAGTGGTACAAATATTATACCTATTATGACCCACTATTTGTTAATAGGGAAAAATTGTAATGTTTTGTAAATAAATTAAGATTATAACCAGATTGTGATGCAAATGGTACCATTTTACTGTAATTTATCGAACGACCATTCAATATACTATTATTTATTATCGACCAATCTCACATAATGTACAATATCGGAAAATGAGGTATACCTTTGCGTAGCCATGTACGCTTTCGATGCTATATTATACCCATTGTAGAGGGATCACAAACATATATCTTCGTTTGTCGTCGCTCTTATTTCAATAGCATTACAGTTTACATTGCTTTGGATGGAAAATGTCTAAGTTTGTTTGCGCTACGTCAACTCCATACTGTTTCAACGTGTAGAGTGTCAACACAGGTCCCGGGATCTCGGCAAAAGTGCTTCAACATCTTTTCTGGAGTACCTTTTAATGTATTGCATGAGACTATTGGTGATAGCGTCACATCAATACACGGATAGGGGATTGAAAAACTTTTCCAGGCAAAGCGAATTCAGTTAGAGAAAATAATGTTTAGTCAAGTCTTGGTTTTCCTAGCTTTTCTATAGTTGACTTAAAAAAAGAATGAGGTATTTAATTCTAATTTGTATATTTCTGTATGATTTACATAGTAGGTACAATAATTAATTCATGTTTACATTAATCCTTACTAATGTTCTAAATGAGAAAGTGAGTTTGTTTGTTTAGTACCTCTTAACGTTTTAACAGCTTAACAAATCACTATAAAATTTGGTGTATACGTACTACGAGGATGGAGAAAGATTCCTCTATCAGTGAAAATATCAAGACCCCACGAACGAAGTCGCAGATAAATGTTGCATTCTTAACAGATTGTTTTTTTTTATGGGACAAAATGTTTAATTACGTTGTCTCGTATTCGGTTCGAGGTTGGGTCAATTTAGAAAACGAACTTAACCGTATTGGTTCATGTCTGGATATTCTGGGTTGTATCCCCACATATTTATTGCCTGGTTTTTCATAATATAGGATATATTAGCTTTAGAACTAAGTAATTAGTATGATTATTTGTTCCTTATTATCATTAAAAAATTAAAAATCACCGTGTACATCCCGGCATAGAAAAGGCCACCCCTTCCTTTCCCGTGGATGTCGTAAGACGCGACTAACAGAACTTATGGTCGAGGGATGGGTAGCAGCGTCCCTCTTAAAATATGTCTAAAAGCCTAACTGTGAGTGCTAACTCCTCTACCAAGCATTGCAACTATTGGCAAAACTCCTCTTATGGAGAAGGCTTATGTACAGCAATAGACAGTTATTAAGTGAAATATTAATAATAATTATTAAAATAACTGCTATCGCCAATAAATACACTATTTACCTTCATTTCTGTAGATTTAAAATCTACATTGTGAATTTACTGTAGAGTAAAACATTACAATGAAGCGAACAATGCATTACAATCATTATATTTTTAAAGCCCGAATGAAGTCTAGTAAGTATCATGTAAGGAAAACATAATCATACGTAAGTTGTTCTTGGAATAGACTATAATTTTCAACGCCCCTGACTTTGTAAGTTTGTAATGGTTTTTCCCTTGAACAGTTGCAGTTTCACTCGTGTTTCTGTTTTCAGTTTACACGCTCTGAATGTGAAACTAAACTTTCAGCTTTTCACAAAGGCTGGCCTTTTATTGCAACGGTTGTTGGCAACGTTTTATTTTATTTCGGCGAATTCATTTCCCTTTTGAATGCGGACTTTCAATTGAACGAATAGTGTTTTGATTTTACGAGTGTATTGTAGGTTATAATTTTTTTTTTTTTCATTTATTTGGGAAAACTAACAGTTACAAAATATAGAATAATACATAATATTAATCAAAGAAAACATTGAGTAAATTTGCCACCAATACCGTTTACTACAGTTTCAATTCAAATATAATACAAATGGCTGAAGCAAACAAGAACAGTTAAAAATTACATGAATCTTTTAGAGATTAGCTTTTTAAAAGTGCTTGGGCGTTCATTAATAATATCAACATCATTAAATAAAGCGTTATATGACTTGTATCTGTATACGTGTATCTGTAAGTGAATAAAAGACATTTTATAATGTACGACTGTTAGCTTTTTAATGTTTATATTATTGCCGTGTAGGAACTTAACAGTAGAGGAATGGGCAGCAGCGTCCTTCTTAAAACACCACCGTAAGCCTAACTGCGATCCGATACAAATTTTGACACGATCTACGTCGGTCTGTTTTCTTTTTCACTAAAACTTTGGATGGAAAAAAGTAGTTAAGTATAAACAGTTGATAGAATCCACGAAACTCTGCTCTTTTTTTTATAAATATATAATCACGCTCACTTTTTTACTTTATCCTAACAGTAAATGCTTTATATTATTCTCAATTTCGTGTATAACACATACATATACTATAGTATATGTCATGTATGTGTAAGTATATTTGTTATTCATATATATTTATTCGTTTATATATATAATTTTAGTATGTATGTATATCAATAATTATTGGTACCGCATTCGAGTATTCTGACACTTCCCTATGGTTGACTGGGAGAGAATGCTTTTAGCATTAAGTCCGCCATGTACACATATTTGTACTAATGAATAAATAAATAATATAAGTTAATATTAAATTAATTAAATTTATACAGTTACGCAGTTAACGGGTGGCGTATGCGTAGTATATTATAATTATATTTATTAGTTATTACCGCAATTATTCGTGTTCAAATTGTGAAATTGTTTGCGTAGTTTCAAAATTGTGTGCATTACTAACAATGTGAGTTGTTAGTTAGTTGGAATATTATTGAGTTACTGAATAATATAATACGGAGAAAGCTATCATATATATCCCATTATCGATGGTGTGAGAGGTATTTGTATTTGAAACTTTGTATTTCTGTATATTTATAACTAGAAAACGTATACACCAGTCGAAATTCTACAATATATATATCATTTATAATCATCATCACCATATCAATCTTTAATTGTCCACTGCTGGGCATAAGCCTCGTCTTAAAAAGGGTTTCCAGTAGTTGCCACGTTTGGCAGGTAGATCGGCAGCCGCAGTTATGTTTTGGAGATGTTTTAAAAGGGATTCAACAAGAATTAACTCTTTATTTTATTTTTATGTAATTAAATATTAATTTTATTTCTGTATATATTGTTAATCTTTATAATTTGAATAAATTTTTTGTAGGGAAATGAAATAAAGAGTTTTAATTCATTCATTCATTCATAGAAGCGAAGATTATAACAGTTTTTAATAGATAATAGTGAAATGCTAACCCTGCCGGTGCTATCGGTATACACTGGCGGGGCACCATTGATGGATGATAGAAGTGGATGGAAGCAGGTTAGTTAGCCCATCGTGACAAATCCAACAAGTGTTAATCACAATGGTTTCTAGGAGAAACCGCATGGAGGTTAACCTGACAGTGCTTGCTAGTCATGGCGCCATTAGCCTCTATTATTAAGAATCCCTTTTTCTTCAGATTATTTTTTTGCTTATTTTTTTTTTTATTTTTTTTCCATAAATTTTACAGAAAAATACAGTCACATGAAGAAAAAAGTACAACTATATATGTATAATTACAATGATCTGCAAAATAAGATTAAAAGAGTTACGTTTAGGTTATATGTCAACAGAATCCTAATAAAATAGGTGTCAATATCGTAAAAAAATCTTTAACTAAATATTGGGTATGGTACACAAAAAAGGCGATTTTAATTGTGCCAAAAATAATAATTTTAATTTAAAAATTAAACTTCTAAAGCGATTATGTTTAAATTTCTATTGGACCAATCTGTAAGTAACAATAATTTATTATTAACCTGTAAGTATATCCTTTCAGTTAATAAAAGAATTTTCCAAATCGGTTAACAACTATGGAGTCTAGAGGTAATAAACAAAAATAGTTTATTCAAAAATTAGATATTCTTTCTCGCTACATTTTCTTCAATTACATATTTTTCATGAACCAAACGCGACCTTAAACCGTCACTCGCGTTCAAGACCTTCACCGGTTTATATGGATTTAGACCTTATCTGCTGAGTGGCTGCTGGTTTCCTCCTGTCAATCAATATATTTCATACATACTATATATTTCATTAACCGTTTCAACGATATAAATACCATGTACTGAATATTATGTTAAAAAATAGATGAAAGATTTTTTTATTTTTATTTTTAATTAAACTTAGAATGGTAAACGGCCTACCTGATGGATTATGGTAATCGTCGCCTATACACATGAACAACACCATATATACACTCCATTATACCCATAGTTCTCCATGTGTTGCCATTTTTGAGGACTACAGTGTCGTCATATAGTCCTGGCATAGAACGGGCTATCCCTTCCTTTTGCGTGGGTGTCGTAAGATATTTTTTTTATATCACTAAAGAGGCAAACAAGGATACAACCCACCTGATGGTAAGTGGTCACCGTAGCCAATGAAAACCTGTAATACCAGAGGTATTATGCGCCCATTCCCAACCCTGAAGAAATCTCTTTACCCACCCCCCCACCCTTAAGGAAGGTGACTAAAGGAACTTAATAGTCGAGGAGTGTGCATTAGTATCGCTCTTAAAACATCACCTTAGTCTAATAGCAGTTGCCAACCAGCCTGCCAAGCGATTGCCAACGTGACAACTCCTGTAAAACGTAACTACTACTGGTCGTCTCTTACGATATCCACGAGAAAGGAAAGGGTGGCCCATTCTATGTCGGGACCACACGACAGCTGTTTAAATGATACTCGTATATAAAATTTAAATATTTTCCAAAGAATAATCATGTAGCACTTATTTAGCCGGAAAGTTATACGTACATGAAAACATTATAATAACTTTGGACAAAGTTTCCTCAGCGTATGTTTGCCATAACTGAATAATTAAATATTTAGGAGCATCGTAAAACCTCAGATCCATTATTTAGCAAAGTTCGTATTGTTGATGGTTTGGTTTGATATTCTTCAAAAGGTTCAGACTGAGACTGTATCTCTAATAGGGTTAAATGCCTATCTTGGATAATGTAGACTAAAACTTTGATTCAGTCCTGAGTATCTTTAAGTCTAATGGAAATACCAGCTGTTCCTGGTTTTTTCTTTAATGGATGATAATGGAATAGTCACTCCGCCTGTGGTAACGGTATACGCTAGCGAGGTACCAGTGAGGGATGATAGGTGAGGATGAAACAGGTCAGTTAGTCCACTGTGACGAATCTAACAATAAACCAATCACGATGGTTTCCAGGGGGAACCACGAAGAGGTCGACCTGACAGGGTATATTGCTCGCAATGGGGCTACTAGTCGCCGTTATTAACAATCCCTCTTCCCCCGCTGTTTCTAGCTTATTATATATCAAGGTAAGGATATTAGAGAAAAGACTAATTGAGTCTTTTCAGGTCGCCACTGTTTTAGGGCTGGCAGGATTGGCAGGGCATTGTTCTAGGCTTATACTTGAGAGATGTTATGTACATATTAAATATTTTATTAAATTAAACAAAATAATAATAATCTACTAAATATAATTAAATCGTCTAATTAAGTTTTGTAAAAAAACTAATAACTAATATATATGCAAAAAGAATTGTCCAAGACGATTTAGAACTTACACAGATATCGCGTAATATAAGTATGTACATATAGTTATTAATATAAGTATGTATATATATAGTAATAGTAATAAACAAATTTTACATTGTAAAAAAAATTAAGATTGTGTTCCACTAAAACCGACTTTATTTGTAGCCAAATCAATTATTTTAATTTAAAAACTAAAGTCACTAGTTTATTTAATTTAGATTCACTAAACGATTAGATAAAATTCCTATAGGACCAATCTGAAAGTATATCCTTTCAGATAAACTCCTTTAGTGATAAAATTATTAAACTCTGCCAACTCTTTAATTCTGAATCGCATAACACGACCTCATTATAATAAAAATGTCCTCAAAAATGCATATTGCCATTATACCCTACTGTTTATAAAATATGCTGATTCTTGTTGTGTATTTATTTATTTTTATTTATTTATTACGAGTAGTACATATATGTGTACATGGCGGACTTAATGCTAAAAGCATTCTCTCCCATTCAACCATAGGGAAGTGTCAGAATACTCGAATGCGGTACTAGTAATTATTGATATACATACATACTAGAATTACATGTATAAACGAATAAATATATATATGAATAACAAATATACATACACATATATGACATATACTATATTATACACGAAATTGAGAATAATATAAAGTACTTACTGCTCGGATAAAGTAAAAAAGTGAGCATGAATATATATATATATTATTATTTATTAATTATATTTAATTGTAAGTAAAAATACCATCTGTTGACTTAATGTAATATATATTTTGTTTTAAATTTAATTTTTCTTTTTTATAAAAACTACATCTATATACAATATATGTAAAAAGGTTCATTTTGAACACGTACTATAGTTACTTGGTAATTTGCTCTCTAAACACGTAACCTGTTATAACATGGAACTATTTTGGTAGTATTATTTTTGTACTTATTTTTTCCCACGATAAGAACGGTTAAATAACTATAAATACTTATTATTAGCATAAACTCACTAGTTTACTTGTTTTTATAGCAAGATTTATTCAGTTACCGTCGTAGACTACAAATGTGCGTCATTTGTTTTTAGGCGATATTAAAAGGAGAGAATTCTCGATTTGTTTGCATTTTTTGGGTATATTGTACAGTATCTCCGTATGTTCAGTCGATAGGATTTTAAATTTGCCATGAGTAAAATAATTTTACCAGAGAGACTTTGTTCAAAAATCGTTTGCTTGGACACCTCTTTCCCATTTTTACCGTGAAGCAGTTGTGTTTATATAGCTGAAGCAGTAGTGTTTGGGTTTGAATGGTGGGGTATGGCAGTGAATTTACAGGGTACAGAGGAATAACATTTTAGTCCTCAAGAATGGCAAGGCACGGGGGGTATCATGGGTGCAGCAGTGCACTTTTGTTATGTCTATGGTACTGTTCATGTCTATAGGCGACGGTTACCACTTTCCACCCATTGCCATTCTAAGTTGCATATAAAAAATAACAAGTTATTTTAGTGAAACTGTTGATTATAACTGGGACAAATTATACAGAAAATAAGTGATACTTATGGGATGTTTATAACAGATATTTTTTTTGCAAACGTAACTTAATAATCACCGTATGATCCTGGCATAGAATAGGCCACCCCTTCTTTTCCCGTGGGTGTCGTAAGAGTCGACTAAGGGAGGGCGAGCGATGGACAGTAGCGTCCCTTTTAAATTACTTGTAAAAGCCTAATTGCGGTTGCCAATCCGCCTGCCAAGCGTGGCAACCACTGGCAAAACTCCCCTTATGGGAAAGGCTTATGTTCAGCAGTGGACATTTCACTTCTGAAATAATAATATTAAATCTAAATAATATTATATTTCGTCTTAATATACCATTTCTCTCAACAACATTATCAACAGATTAGCCTGTATTTATTCAATATTGAATATGGGAGTGCTATATTGCCTCTCAACATGTTCTCCTCCGCTTTCCCATACATCCATACCATTCCTTTGTCCCCTGTGTGTTATCTATATAAATAAAAATGAAATGTTTGTTGGTAAGCACATCGCACTTAAGAATGGTTGGAATGATATGGCTATTGTCATAATGTACATTTCATATAAATATATGCAATATATTGCAGCGTCGTTCTTAAAAGATTACCAAAGCCTAACTGCAGTTTTTTTTTAATCGGTGGTAATGGAATAATAACCCCGCCTGCGCTAATGGTATACGCTGGCGGGCCATCAGTGAGGGATGATAGGTGAGAAAGAAAGAGCAGGTCGGTTAGCTTATCGTGATGAACACCTAGAATTTAGCACTATGGCTTCCAGGGGGGACCACGTGGAGGTTGACCTGACAGGGTATATTGCTACACTGTTAGCAATATACCCTGTCAGGTCGAATTAGTATATTTTTAACTATAGTTTTTTTTTTAAATTATATCAATTTATATAATGTTACCAATGAACGCAAGCAAAGTTGCTCTTCTCAACAGATATTAACTTTCCGAACCCTGCAGTAGATTATAAAAAATGACTATTTAAAAGTGATTGTAAACAAGTATATTTGATTAAAGATGATTTGAGTTTGAATTTGAATCATTCAATTAAAGTAATTAGGTCCTTATTTCTATGAGATGGATAGAATCATTTCAGCAATTAAAATAATTACCTATTTAGGTACATCAACATAAATTTCCCTCACAGATGGTAAGTAGCAAATAAATTTATAACGACAAATAAAATATGTCATGCATAATTTCCAACGAAACAAACAATGACAAATGTGCGGTCTTTAAACTTGCTCTGGAGTTTTTTTTTTCAAACCTTCGCTGCGAATGAAATATGAGGGTCGAGGTTTGCAATAATTTTTACTTTGCGCTAATTGGTCAACCTTGCGATGCAGTGAGTAATGAATTACCTAGTCGACACTCGCTGGATTGGGTTCCGTTCGATCCTTGCTGTTGGCGGCTTTCCAATTTCAATTTTCAAATTAAAATTATATAGGTTCTTCTAAAAGGGTATTGTTAAGGTTTCTTTAGGGTTGGCAACGCACACGTGGTACACTCAGTGTTGCAGGCGTCCATAGAATACAGTGACCGTTTATCATCAGACGGGCTTTATACTTATTTGCCACTGTCGTCATTTCATTGTCATCTATGCATAGCTGTATTGTTTGTTTGCTGTTAAATTTGGATTATTGTTAGAAACTTGAATAACAGAGGACTTCCTCTCTATATTTGTTATCTAACAATAGTATTGGATACTAGTTGTTTTTCGCGACTTTGCCTGTGCAAGTCAGTATAAGGTATCCTATGTGTTGAGTTAGAATTTAACATACCCATGTATCAAATTTTAATCACATCCGTACTGATGTTTAAGCGTGATCGAGTAAGAAACGTACAAATATATAAACATTCAAATATCTTTACAAACTAATATTTATAATGTTAAGTATCATTATATCGGCCTTCAATCGTCCACTGCTGAACGTAAGCCTCCCCCTTAGGGAGTTTTGCCAGTAGTTGCCACGTTTGGCAGGCAGATGGGCAATCGTAGTTTGACTTTGAAGATGTTTTAAGAGGGACGCTGCTACCCATCCCCAGCTCTCCTTTAGTCGGCTCTTATGACAACCGTTAGAATAGGAGAAGAGTGGTTTATTCTATGCTGGAACCACATGGCCATATGTAAAAATAATATTAAGTATGATACAGTGTAAATATCAAAATAAGTTCATAAAATTATATACTGAACCACAGTTATTTACCTACTCATATCGTTTGAATTAACATACCAATTAGAAACACAACTATGTTAGTAAATATTTTGAAATAAATATTTGCATGATATATGCGTAATATTAAATTCATTAATGTACCAGTGTCATTAGTTAATTTAAGATTGACATCATTACTGTGTAACAGAAAGGAAAATCATTAATATTTATTAATTTAATTCAAATAACTTTGTTGATAAAAAAAAAATAGCACAAAAGGCGCCTTTAATGCTAGTAGCATTCTCTACCAGACAACCTGTGGGATGTACAGTGAATCACGAACGCGGTACTTTATTATAGGGATAGTTAAAGAAAATAACAACTAATAATGTACACCTATACATAAAGTGAGTATGGACACTTCTTTTGAACATGAACTTATTTGTACAAAAGTCGATTGCTTGGGTACCTCTATCCCAGTCGTGTTTCAACCGTAAAGCAGTTGTGTTTGCATGGCTGTGTTTCGGTTTAAAGGGTGGGATATGGCGTGAATTTACTGGGTACGGAGGAATAACACCTGAGTCCTCAGGAATGGTAACGCATGGGGGGTATCATGGGCGAAACAGTATACTCTGTTATGTCCATGGTACTGCTCATGTCTATAGGCGACGGTTACATTCCATCAGGTGGGCCGTCAGCTTGTTTGTTTAAGATAGACGCTGCTGCCTATTCCTAGAACACTAAATTTCTTTAGTCGCCTATTACGACACCCATGGGAAAGGAAAGAGATGATAAGGTATATGTATTATGCTTATTGTAAATACGACAGATTGTAAATACACAATGTCTATGAATAATAGTGTTATAATTTTGTTTACTTTTAATTTACTCACGCTCAATGCTATTATAAACGGTAATGAATTAATCCTCATATACAATTTTAGATGTACTTACATATAAAATGTATTCAGATTGTTGTTAGAAGAAAATTATATTTTCAAGAGATTTAAAAAAAAAATATGTATTTATTATATCTTCCGTATTATAGAGACTTTTTAGAAATTTTGATTAAATTGAAGTCAGTTTTGTATTAAAAAAAGTATATTGAGAGAATGAGAATTCTTATAGTGATTGGGGTTGATTGATAGACCAAGGAACATCTCTGTAAATTATTGATGCCCATTAATTCTTCTCTTTCCGCGTCTAGGGAAAGTAGATAAAGTTTTGTTTGAGAAATCAGTTCAGGATACAATAGGACTGATATACCTGAAAAAGGTAAAAGCCCTTAAAATATTTAAAAAAGGTTGACCAGGAGAGAATGCTATATAGTATTAAGATAGCCTTTTGTACCATTTTTTGCAATGTGGTGTTTTTTATACCACTGAGGTGGCAAACAAGCATACGGCCCACCTGATGGTAAGCGGTTACCGTAGCCTATGAACGCCTGCAATACCAGAGGTATTACGCGCGCGTTGCCGACCCTGAAGAAACCTCTTTACCCCCCTTTTGAAGAACCCTTTAAATAAATGAAAATTAAATAAATGAAAAAAAAAAAGGTGCCACCTATCATATCGCAGCGTATATTTTGTAATAATTTGATAATCTATCTATACTTATAATAAATCTGTAGAGAGGTCAATTCTATATACGAAATATATTTCCATAATAACTATCAGGGGGTGATTAGTGATCGATACTGATGCCAAAAATGCAATCAGTAAAATTTTTGTCTGTCTGTCTGTATGTTCGTTATAGAAACAAAAACTACTCGACGGATATTAACGAAACTTGGTACAATTATTCTTTATACTTCTGGGCAGATTATAGTACACTTTGCATCACGCTACGATCAATAGGAGCAGAGCAGTGAAGGGAAATATTGAGAAAACGGGAGAAGTTACTCCATTTTAAGTTTCCGTCGCGTGTGCAGCCTTAATGGCCATTTTTTAAATGTAAAAATTTCCACCCGCACGACGCTAGGACTGGCAGCTAGTTTTAAAATAAATTTATCAAATTTTGATCCAAAATTGGCGAATTAATTATTTAGAATAAATCGTCAAATCTGTACTATACATAGCCATAGACAAAAAAATAGAAAAAACATTAGTAATCATCTACTATTCTTTTTAAAACTGAAATATCTCGTCTTTATCATCAAAGAAATTTTGAGCATAGCCTCTGCCATATTATAACCATAAAGTGAATCTGTTATAAAGGTATCACATAAATCACTCTAACCTTATTCAGTATCGATAAAACTAGCAGTATACAGGGCCATAGAAGGCCATCGTCACCGTGAAAGTTAAAGACGTAACTCTTAAAACTTATCACTGCCTCGCTGCGCTTCTGTGTCAAACGACATATGTACGCGTCGAAAGCCCGTCTTATATTTTCAGACCATCAACTTCTTTCAAATGTCGTATACCTATTTGATCTACAGGATATGCTATATCTATAGTCAGTCCAACAATCCAGTAGGAATGAATTTTAATTATATTTAACATTACCTCTTGCTTGGCGCTTTGATTTTTAGACAAAACATGCACTAAGTTAAAAACTTGACTGAATGGTGACACCCAGTCATGTAATTCATTAGGTACTTCCTATTATATAGTATAACTATTAACGTAACCTATTTCTTAAAATTAACAAACAATTTAATTTAACCCAAATCAAGATCTCAAAAAAATCCTGTATCTGTACCAAGGATGCTACTCAGTACATTTAAAAGGATTGTTAGCGATGGGGTCTAACAGCCCCAATGCTAGCAATGTTACTAATCAGGTCGACCTTCTGGAAACCATCGTGGTGACTTCTAATGGAATTCTTCACGATGGGCTAACTGACCAGCTTTCATAGTCTTCTATGATCTATCACTGGTGCCGCGTCAGCGTATATCGTTAATGCAGGCGGGGTTACTATTGCATTATCACGCATAAAAAAAAACTACTCAGTACAAAGTATTACATACCTATTATCATGTAGTGACGTTGATAAAAATATAAATTATTCTCTTTTTTATTTATTTTTATTTTTTATTAATATATTTTTTCTCGAACCAAAAAAAAATTTCATTGAGATCCTATTAATGCATACTAACACCAGTATTTATTTATTTTAATTATTATTTTCACGTACCCTCAAATGGCTTAAAGCTGAAAATCAGTGTTTTGTTCCTTGAACAATGTTCCACGCTGAGCTTCGACCTTTTTGTATTGCTGCAGATCACACATAATAACACAATTTTATAAATCTTATGTTGTTTTATGTATTATCTATTCTTATGAACATGTTGTGTGTGATTAGTAACAAACAAATAAACGATATATCTATCTATCTATCTATCTATCTATTAAGGAATCTTTCATTCATACATATCAGTTATAACTGTCAATTATGGGGGGGGGGGGTTGGCGATTTTTATGAGGGACTCTGATGCCCATCCCTCGACCATTAAGTTTCCTTAGTTTCCTATAACACCCATGGGACATTTTATGCCGAGACCACTTAGCAATTTAATTAAATTTAAGTAATGGGTTACGTTAATTAACATACTATATAATGGTAAAGACGATAGAAAACCGAGAGAGAAGCAAATGTAGTTATAATTACACTCACTTTCACCATATTGTCTGTAACACTCTCACAATTAAGATAAATCTAATGATACCGCGATTATGAAAATTAATCAATGGGTCAATCCATTAATCTCCGAGGTCGAACGACAATTTATTTGGAGTAGATGTAATAAAGAAAATTAGAATTTAGTGGATACTGTTGTAAAGGATAATTTTACTTAATCGAGAGGGTACCTCTGTCCAATTCGTGTTTCTACCGGGAAGCAGTTGTGTTTGCATGACTGTGTTTCGGTTTGAAGGATGGGATATGGCGTGAATTTACAGGGTACAGAGGAATAACACCTGTGTCCTCAGGAATGGTATCATGGGCAAAACAGTATACTCTGTTATGTCCATGGTACTGCTCATGTCTATACGCGACGGTTACCACTTTCCATCAGGTGGGCCGTCGGCTTGTTTGCCATTCTAAGTTGTATAAAAAAAAAAGCATCTTGGATAAGTGTTACTTTATTCCTGTTTCTAAAGCACAAAGTTCGAAGGTTCTTTTTTTTTATAGTTTATAGTACAGTATTTAAGACGAGATCTTTGATATTGAACACGGGTGAGGGGATGCCTGTTGTAGTGGGGTATGGTACGTGCTGATGTCTTCAACAGATCGTTAATTCTTCAACAGAGGGTCAATTTCATATAAACAGGCTTGAATTAATTGATTTTAATTGTGAATAGTTACATAAATACAAATTTAGATAAGAGCCGTTGCGTTGATCCACTTGAAATTTTTTGAAAGTCATCCGTTGACACATACAGCAAGTTTTTGTTCCCTTTTTGTACCGAGACGGACCAATCCTGGGGCACATGCGGTGTTGCCATCATTCGCTTCTTACTGTACGCGACAGGGTATATGGAGCGTTATTTAGTAATTTAAGCGCGATATTTGAGCAGCACGAGGAAGGTATATAGACGGCTGCAGACTATAACAAATGAGTAAGTAGTTGGCCTTCGAACTGGCAATCTTTGCCGTCTACCGGGTCCCAATTTGAAGGATGATTGATTACCGGCCGTAAGAAATGGAGCAGAGCGTCTGTAAAGGCGCAACAATCTTGTTGGGTAAACATTGAGTTGGAAAGATTTAGAGAGGCTTGTGGAGAGCGGCAGATGAGTACAGCCGTTGGCAACTGCGAGGAAGGAGAATGACTGACTACCGGGCATGAGACTACCCCGGACGTCTTTGCGACTAGGCGTCTAAAAGGTCGTTGGTTCGAACTGGTCGATCTCAAAAATCCTGATGAAAAACTTCGATAACATGTTTCGAGGGGGAACCGCGTGGAGGTCGACCTGACAGGGCTTGCTAGTAATGGAGACCTTAAATTACATTACTAACAGTCTCTTTTCTCCTCTGACTACTCCATTAGGTTATACAGTCTTCATTGTAACAATTATATTTATTTATGTTAATACCTTGTTTTTATATACTCAGGTTTTTTTATTATGGTATGTAAGACCGTATGTTCGTAATGCTATCCCACATTACAGTGGAAAAATATGTTAAACACTCATACCCACAAAGTAGGGTTGGTAGCTCATTTTTTTAACGGCCTGACTAAAACACGGCTTCTGCAAATGGTTCGTCATATTTTTTTTTTATATGAAAGAAAAAGGTTTGTTCCATAGTAAGCACTTTGGTTTTGTATTCATCTTATATCTTTACAGATCTCTTTTTTATTCAGAACTTTATCGATGAAAACATTCATAGTAGGCTTTTATGTGTATTTCAAAATCTATAATAAAATTGTAACTGGTCACTGTATGTACATGGAAGGTATATAAGAAAAACTATTATAGGGGAGCTTTATGAACGCAATAGAACCTAAAACAAAGATTTTTAGAATGTTTGTCTGTATGCACACTAATCTCAGAAACGCTTAACCGATTTGAATGCGGTTTTCATTAGTGCGTTGTGGTTTGCTCCACTTGACATTTAGTGTTTGTTTTATTTCAAACGGTTCATAAATGAAAAAAAGTTATATCAATTTAAAGAATCGCATATAAAATGCTATAAAATAATCGATCAGTTGAATTGGCTGAAACTTTATGAAGGTATTAGATACGTAATTATCATTTAAGTATAAAATACCATATAAGACCGGATTCATGTAGAATTCTAATGGGAATGATATATGGGCACTACGGAGAAGCGGGCAACGCCGCGGGAAACGGCTAGTGTTTATATATATATATATATATATATATATATATATATATATATATATATATATATATATATATATATATATATATATATATACGCATATTAAATTATTACATTATAATTAAATGATACGTAAATACTTATAATTGTAGTAAATATTATGCGTAGTTGGATATTTAGTTAAAAACGGTTTTGAAGATGTAAAAATATTTACATCTCATTACTATTTTTGATATTATTATATTAAATAATTACACATATAAGTCTGTGTTTTTAATTTACTGCAGAGGGAGACTTTGTACAAAAGTCGTTTGCTTAGGCACCTTTGTCCCATTCGTGTTTCAATCGTGTTTGCATGGCTGTGTTTCAGTTAAAGGATAGGATATGGCAATGAACTTACAGGATACAAAGGAATAACACCTGAGTCTTCAGGTATGGCAACGCATGGGAGGTATCATGGGCGAAACAGTATACTCTGTTATGTCCATAGTACTGTTCATGTCTATAGGCGACGGTTTCCACTTTCCATCAGGTGGGCCGTCAGCTCGTTAGTCATTGTACGAGTAAGTTGCATAAAAAAACACTGCAAAAAGCAGTAGGTTCTCTTAGATCTTTTAGCGCATATGTAAAATATAATAATTTGACTGAATTTTAAGAGTAAGACTATTCGGCTCGTCTTTGCATGGGTAGATAGAATTTTCAAAAAAAAACATAAATATATTTGAAAATTCTATCTAAATATATAACTTGTATATAGCTTATATTACTCGCTAATAATTAAAAAAATAATTTGCCTTTAGAAAGCTATATTCTACAGGTGAAAAAAAAAATTAAAATCAGTTGAGTAGTTTTTTGGTTTATCCAAAAAAAAAATACTTTACGTACTGATTCGCGCAGGCAAAACCTCGGATAACGGCTAGTATTATAACATAAAGATTTTTTTTGTTTTAATTATGAATATAATTTTTGACGCGATCAATTTTATTAATCGGGAATAAATTGAAGTGTCTCAGAATCGACGTCAAACGGACGTTACTGTTATGCTTATTTTATAATTTTGTATATATTTTTTTTGTAGCTAGTAAATCATGTTTTATACGGAAGTAAAATTTTAACTGAAAACGGTGTGACAACGGTTTTTATAGATAAAAGATAGGTCATGCCAGCGCCATCTTGCGTGGTTTACACCTGTACCCCAAAACCTTTGAATATTAATAAGGGTCGGAGATTTCGTTAGAGCTATGAAAAACAAGTATTTGAACATTGGTTAAACGGTAGTAGGTTCAATTCTAGAGTGATAACCTGTCAAACCAAAAACTGTTATTACTAGGGAAGTCCATTTACTTAAGGGTTTTCGGCTACCTATATGTATAACTCGAAAGTAATATGGCAAAAAATTATTGCTACTATACTGTTGAACATAGCCTCCCCCATAAAGGGGGTTTTGTCAGTAGTTGCCATGCTTGGCCGGCGGGTTGGCAACCGCAGTTAGGTTTTTAGAGATGTTTTAAGAACGGCGCTGCTACCCATTCCTCCACTATTCAAATTCTCTCAGTCACCTCTTACGACACCCACAGGAAAGGAAGAGGTGTTCTATTCACTTTTTCTGGGACACAAGGCCACAAATGTACTTACAAAACTAAACAAATTACTTACTTACAAACAAACAAACAAATGTAATTAATGTAAACTATAAAATTACATTTCAGCGATTGTAAACATTTTTACATTTATATGCGGGAAAAAGTACAAAGATTCATTTCGTAAATTACCTACTCCCGAAATGAGACCTGTCAAGGTATCCGGTCTTTCTCCAACGTTCCAATTTAATTATACAAAAGAAAAAAATTTTAGAATATACCTAAATATGAGTTTTAGGTGACCGATGTAGAATTATTACTTGTTATTCTTTCTGCTGTGAATATAATTTGCTATATCTAAGGTTTTATGTACCTATTACTGTTATTTTCATACGTGTTATAAAAATATCCTGTATTCATTACGTATATCTGGATGGGTATATGATTATGGATATATCATAATAAAAATAGTGTTATTATTACCCAGGTTTTTAAGTAATATTTTTTTTTTACAACAGAGAGCAAACTAGCATGCTACTCACCTGATGGTAAGTGACTACCGCCGCCCATGATCACCCACAACACCAACGGCATTTAGATATTAGCTGTCTCCCGCGGCTCTGTCCTCGTGAATTAAAACATAAAGTATCCTATGTGCTAAGTAAAGATGTAATCTACCCGTCTACCGAATATTATTCAAATCGTGATACAGTTCAAATTCAAAAATTAGTTTTGTATGAAAGAGTAATAAATATCTGTCCATCCACCTATCTATTGTTACAAATATTCACATTTATCATCTTCATAATTTTATTTGGTAATATTGGAAAATGTAATTTCAATGCAATTATATGAATAACATTTGAAAAGAAAAATAATAATTTGTACATAGCGTGATGACTTAATGCTACACATTCTAGCTAGTACGAAAAAGAAAGAAGTACCTTACTCATAATTTATTTTATGTTAGGACTGGCAACGCATAAGAAGTACCTTAGATGGTATAATATTAGATATTCGTATTTATCTACAGGGCAAACTTAAAATAGTTATCAGTATAAAACTAACAAGCTACCAATAAAATAGAAGATATGAGGGTAGAAATTTCGTAAATCAAATTTAAAAATGATGGATAATTTTTATACTAATAGAAATTTATAAATTTTTATTAGTAGAGAAAGCTCAAAATTTTTTGTCATTTTTGTATCTAAATTTCTATAAAGAAAATGTTCAGTATCGGTGATGAAACGCTCTCTTCAAAGGATATTATTTAGATTTCAAAAAAAAGTGACAGTTTACATTTGTCCATTTAATCTGCCGTTTTCTATTTCCGTACACATTTAGTAAAATGTTATTTCATATTCTTTTCAATTTTCGAACACCTTAAAGGTGAAATACTAGGTATAAATCGAAAATCAATGTGAAAATTATCTCGATGATTCAATTGGTAGCTATTAATTTTCGCACAGCCACTGGTTACGACCCAAAGGCTTTAAATATTAACGTAATGGTGTGCCACGCCTCCTTACGAAAAAATATAGCCTGTGAGTTTTAAATTTAGAGGTTTTGGATTATTGAAAATTTAAATTCATTTCTACCGTAGGTTTAAAACCCCTGCGTTTTCTTTCTTTACATTTATTTAATCGGTTCTTATTCTACTAATATTATAAATGTATAAGTTTGTAATTATAGATTATAATCAGTTAAATTGATCTAAAAACTGAACTAAAGACTAGATTTTGATAAAATTTCAATGCGACTAATCTGTAAGTATATTCTTTCAAACAAAAAATAATTTTCCATAAAAAACACACAGCCATAATGAGAATTTTTGAAGTCGGTTCAAAGTGTACCAAATATAGTTTTTTTAATGATGAAAATGTAATGATGGCCCCACCTGTAATATCCATATAATCCTAATAATAACAGATGAAGGTAGACCACTTAGTTCACCGTAATAAATTTACCAGAAATTAACAGCTGTGATTTGGGGGGAAAGTGATTGTTAGTAATGGAGCCTGAGAATCCCATTGCTAGCAATATATCCAACCAGGTCGACCTCGTCGCGGTTCTCCCTGGAAACTATCATGGTTAATTCCTGATGAATTCATCATGATCGGCTAACTGACCTGTTTTCATTCTTATCTATCACTCTTCACTGGTGCTCCACCAGCGTATCCCATTGGCGCGGGCGGAGTTACCATGCCATTTTCACCCATCAAAAAAAAACAGCTGTGATTTTTAGAGATCGTATGGAGGTAGACTTGACAGGGTATATTGTTAGCAAAGGATATTGCATTACAAACTGCATTACTCGTTAATCAATTATGTTACTCAAACATGGATATAAATTAAATTTGATATACAGATGGATCTTAATATTCTAAATTGACACAGGATATTTTTTATCTCAATTGATTTGGGCATAGAGGCGGGCAGAATCTGCATGCGTGTCAAATTTCATAACGAATGGTTGAGCGGCTAATGCGGCAAAGGCAACAAACAAACGATGCCACTTTTATATTTATTCTTTCTTTCTTTACTGCACAAAGAGAAAAGATAAAAGTAACATATTAATAGAAAACTAATGTAAAAGAGCGTGCTTATCTCTTAAAAGAGATTTCTTTCGGTAAGCTTTCAAACTAAGATTATGTACTTGTAGATAGAGTATCTCCATACAAGCGCTTCACTAAAAAACAGATAAACTTTTTTATCCATGTGTGCGTGAATAGGGTTACCATGCAAGTAATATATGTTTATTATTTAGTAGTTATTTATTATTTACCAGAGGGAGACTTTGTACAAAAGTCGTTTGCTTCGTTTACCTCTGTCCCATTCGTGTTTCAACCGTGAAGCAGTTGTGTTTGCATGGCTGTGTTTCGGTTTACAGGATGGGATATGGCGTGAATTTACAGGGTACAGAGGAATAACACTTGAGTCCTCAGGAATGGCAACGTATAGGAGGTATCAAAGGGCGAAACAGTATACTGTTATTCCATAGTACTGCACAAGTCTATAGGCGACGGTTACCACTTTCCATCAGGTGGGCCGTCAGCTTGTTTGCCATTCTAAGTTGTATAAAAAAATAGTAGATGGGAGAAATTAGATTGTAAGGTAAAATTGGAAAATGGTAACGATACTTAACACCTATAAATATATTTAAAAGTGCAAAATAAAACAGTGCATAATAATTCATAATCTGCTTATTGTTACTGAATACCTTGATATTTATCTGAGTATAGACATATAATATATTTTTACCCGTAACCGGCGAGCATGTATGACAAGATTGATGAATGTGAAAGAAGCGAAAGAGGTTTGTTTGAATCAAAGCATTTGGCGTTTCATTGTTTCTGCCTACCCTAATGGGAGACAGGCGTGACAGATATGTATGTATGTATGTAATATATTTTTAAATCATTGAAAATAACCACTATTTTAATTTATACATGTATATTAATTTGTAAGCACACGTACATAAGTAATGTATTAATATTATACCAGAAAAATCAGTTCGTATTTCATATTTATAAAATAGATCTGATCTGGGAAGTTTTAAATGCAATTATTGACAGCATTGAATAAAAATAAATAGATAGATAGATACTCTTTATTGTTTCCTCCAAAAGATTACAATAGTAAACCTATTATAAATATAAATAATTACAAAAAATAATCACAATGAGAAAACAATGGGCGACTTTATCGCTAAGAGCGAACTCTTCTAGGCAACCTTTGGATGGAGAGGATAAACAATTTGGTGGGAGGCACGATGAAAAATTTTGTGAAAAATTTATTTATTATTTAAAAAAAATGTGTTAAATTTAGTAAAACAAACGTAGAAAAGTTTTTGACACTCGATAATCTATCTATATAACCTAAACTTTGAAGTTACATGAAAATTTTAATTATTTTTATACCAGCCGTTAACTGTCCACTGCTGAACATATGCCTCTCCCATAAGGGATGTTTTGCCAGTGGTTGCCACGCTTGAAGGCGTGTTGGCAATCGCAGTTAGGTTTTGGTGATTTTTTAAAAAGGCCGCTGCTGCCCATCCCTGACCAATAAGTTCCCTTAATCGCCTCTTATGACAGCCACAGGAAAGGCAATAGTGGTTCATTCAGTGCTGGGAATATGTTTAAATTTTGTTGTAATTCTCCTACTATTTTTTTTATTATTTAATAAACAATTTACTTATGTTGAGCTAACTGACTTGTTTTCATCGTCAGCTGTCATTTCTCACTAGTGCTCTGCCAACGTATATTAGTAGCACAGGTGGAGATTCCAATACATAGATGTAATCTACTAAATAAATGATAATCTACTTAAAAAAAAAATAAGCTGACGCATGACCAGATAGAAGTCCAAATTGCATTACTTCAATAGAACATTCTGAGATCGTATCAGTAAGAAAAGCAAATACGCACCTAAAAATAAAATTCCTTTCGGCACGGCAATCGGAATAGCATCGGGGGCGGGGAAAAACCGGTATTGTACGATTTTTACGGTTCGCTTGATGAGGGTCGTTTTATTGACTTTAAAGGTCTTTATAGAGTGCCAGATTCCAATTTACGGGCGTGTGTCCTCTCTGAACCGATAAACTTTGACGGTTTTTAGTGAGTGAGACGATTTAGCACAACGCAATGTTTGAATTTTTATAACACAATTGTTATCCAATAATTTTCAAATAGCAAGAACACAATTGTACCATAATGAAAGTGGCTTTCCACTTAACAGATTTTTTGTTATGTCACGTAATATACTTGCTAATTCGGTTTCGATTTAGGTTAGTCGTTTTGTATTAAACGAGGTTAACATAAAAATGTTTGTCTCTCACCAATTTTGTTACGATTAAAATCGGTTTTTTAGAACAACATTTTAGCTTTACGTCAAATTCGTTGATATATGTATGTGTGTGTTTGTGATTAGGCATTTTACTACATAAATCAATCTATATAGTTACTTACCTGTTAAATAAATATGAATATTTAAACTCTTCATAGAAGGAACTTCAAATAATGATATAACCTCTTCAAAGAAGGAGCTTCAAATACCTAATGATAAAACTGTACTTCATGTCATTTTATACTTATCACAACAACTTTTTTTTTATTAATAGATTTTTTTCAAAACGTAGCTCAATTGTTTAGAAATTTAAAGCGAACAATGTAAGTATTTAATTCTACCTCCAAGCGTTGGCCATTAAAAAGTGCTAAAACAGGAATCAACGGGCGGTGATAAAAACCAACCCTCTCGGTTTTCGTTGAAATTTTAACCTATGGTTCATGTTATATACTTTAAGCGGTTTTCTAAATGTTTGGGGATAATTTTACTATCGGTTTAGAGGACTATAATACAATTATCCATATCTGGGGGGAAAGGGATTGTTAGTAATGGAGACTGAGAATCCTATTGCTAGCAATATACCCACCCAGGTCAACCTCTTCGCGGTTCTCCCTGGAAACTATCATGGTTAATTCCTAATGAATTCATCATGATGGGCTAACTGGCCTGTTTTCATTCTCATTTATCACCCTTCACTGGAGCTCCGCCAGCGTATCCCGTTATCGCAGGCCATACCATTTTCACCCATCAAAAAAAAAATATCCATATCATCATATCAGCCATCAACTGGCCACTGTTGAACATAGATCTTCTCCATAAGGGAGTTTTGCAAGTAGTTGCCACGCCAGTTAGTCTTTTGGTGATGTTTTAAAAAGAACACTGCTGCCCATGCATCGACCATTAAATTACGGACCATTAAGTCCCTTAGTCATCTCTTACGACACTCACGAGAAAGGTAGAGGTGACCCATACTATGCTAGGACCACAAGGTACCACCACATATCCATATACTCGCTAATATATTGTGAGTATTTAGAATAATTATAGAAGTAACAAAACCATGTATAACCCGTGAACAGTGAAGTATTAATAGTAGAACATGAACGAACTTGATTTATTAAATCTTAATATTTGATTTCAATTCATAATTGCATTGGAAACGTAGATATCATGTGATCAATATAAAATATGTAAATTCATACAGACCAAAAAATAATTAGAAAAAAAAACAGTTAATTTTTTTTTTTTTTAATTATTTAATTAAATATTTCGTTTTAATTCAGGCTCTTACATAATGTGAACTAGTTACAGATAGAGGCTTCAATTGCAATTTTAGTATGTATAATTATTTTGTGACTGCATTTCGTTTTAAAAAGACTTTTAATTCGTCAATATTTTAATATAGCTTGTAATCGCTACATCTTATAACTTATTCACCAATTTAACAAACTTGTGTGAAATTCTTTACGAGGGTAATCAGTGAAAATTACAAGGAGTCCATGTCCAAAATCCGGTTTGGACACACGCTTTGACAATTTCTCTTTACAAAGCTTTTGTTTATTTATTTATTTAGGAGCCTTTTCAGTATATATATTATGGCAGTATACATATAAATACGATGAGATTTGAAAAAAAAATCTATTTTTAAAAACAAAATTCAACTAGATCGTAAATATATTCTACGCAATAGCATAGAAAAACATAAAAATAATATTTTTTTTTGCAACATCTAGAAGAGGATCATTGTCGATTTGTTTTGTTCGCCTGTATTTATTAATTTCAAATTGGAACACTGGAGAGTGTTCCCATTTTAAATTTGTTGCGATTATTTGGGACGGATAAAATTTTGTTACAATTTTGATAAAATCTGCATGTATTCGCGTTCTAAATTCAAATGTATCTACAAAACGCCTCATCGTCTATGTATAGAATCAATTTATTTTAATGGAGGAATAGTGATGTAACTAAATAGAAATAATTTCTTCACGACTTCTATTTTGCTTTTTGCTGACTTTATTTGTCAATGGTAACAAATCTACTTTGTCTATGATAAAAAGAAACAAGTTTTGAAAGGATCTTTCAACATTGAGATGTTTTTACTATTAAAGGGCCCCGCGATTGACCTCAATCTCAGCTGATGGGAAGTGATGTTGAGGTTGAAGGTAGAGCTCGCTGACCCATGAACAGTCTATTCACTTTTGCCTTGAAAGGGCCTAGATTATATAAAGTTACTTAGTAGCTATGTCCGCGACCTCGTTTATGTAGCTGGTTTTATATTTTCCCTCACATGTGAGACATTTTCTCAAATTATAAAATATTTTGTATTTTTTTGTATTTAAAGAATATCATACTAAGGCGAAATTCGTTCAGTAGTTTTTGCGTGATAATTGTATAGACAAGATTAGGTGTAATTTTTTTATGTGTATAAGGTCTAAAATGAAATCTAAGATCCGTTTTTGAGACTCGATGCTATCTATGTATATAACATAGATAGTATCGAGTCTCAAAAACGGGTCAAATTTCTGTCAGCTAATTGTCAGATTAGTTAACTGGTTTTTTATTAATGTTCTATATACTTACGCATGTAATGTATCTTGACGTATCTATGTTTAATAATTTAATAAATAAAATGCGTTTTTACGCATTAAAAAGATGCAAAAATTTGAAAAAAAAAATATAAAAGTTATAAAGGAAACAGTTATGGCTATTTATCTCGCAAAATTTTATAAAAACGTGACCCTTTTTTTTCGAAGCATTTGTATGCAATCTATCTATATAATCTAATAATAATAATAAAATATATAAAATATGAGGGTAATTGAGAATATTTATTGATTTTTAACTATTGCACATTCTTTTTTAAATACATTAATATTGTTGCTTTGTATTTTTTTTTCTTTTATTGATATGAAGATTGTGATAGTAATTTTTATCATTCATAGTTTTTTTTTGTAAACTTAACTTTATTTGAAAAAGCAACAGCTGTGTTTTATGCCTGTTCTTCTCAGCTGAAATTGTATTTCGAATTGGGCGGCAGATGTATAAATAAGCGTTTCTCATAAAAGGAGTTTTGACAGTAGTTGCCACTCTTGGCAGCCGGATTGGCAACCGCAGTTAGGCTATCAGAGATATTTCAAGAGGGACGCTGCTGCCCATGCCTCGCCATCCCTTAGTCGCTTCCTACGACACCTACGGGAAAGGAAGGGATGGCCTATTCCATACTGAGATTACAGGATCCGAAACATATAATTATTATTATAAAACTTACCAGCTTTACAAGGATCCATTCCAAGATCACCAGAATCCTTATTCTCGTAATGTGTAGACAGCAACTCGTCTATCGTATACTTATGCGGCTCATCCCTCCCGTCCGACGAGGCCACTTCGGACAGTGCGCATGTAAATATAACCATTATAACACCAACCACTGACGAGCGCACACGTCTACACCATAAAGTCATTTTGAAATTCATTTTCGCACTGTTTCAATTCACTATACCATAATAAATGGTTCGTAATTATTGAATCTGAAACAAAGAGAGAATATAAGTTACTTTATATTGATATTTATTTAAATTCTATTGTAAATTTTATATGAACATATCGCATTTTGCATAACTAACAAAGTTTAAAATGTTCGTCGTGTGGTCCCGGGATAGAATGGTCTACCTCTTTTTTCCCGTGGGTATTTTTTTTAATAGGTGATAATAGAATGGTAACCTCACTTGTGCTGTCGGTGTATACTGGAGAGGCACCAGTGAGGGACGATAATGATGTAAAATATGATGTTTTGAAAACAGTGTGTGTATGTTTCAGTTTGAATGGTTGATATTACAACCATCAAGACCAATTAACACCAAGGTCTGGAATTAATGCATTTACGTTGTTGAATGATAGTTTCTTCATCTTTTACGCGGATAAAAAAAATCATTATAATGTAGTTTTTCAACATTGATACCCTTTAAAAACCCCTTTTACACTCTTTGCAGGTGGGTCGTCTTCATTCTTATGGCATCTGGTAAAATGATTGCCTCCCGTGGGTATTAGGCGACTAAGAGAACTTAATGGTCCCGGGATGGGCATTACCGTCCCGTTTGAAATATCACGAAAAGCCTAACTGCGGTTGCTAACCCGCCTGCAAGCATGGCAACTACTGGAGAAACCCTCCAGTAAGATGAGGCCTATGTTATTGATAAAGGCTGGTGTAATGATGATGATGGATGACGCTTTGGAAAAATGTTCAATATTTCTAACACAAGTAGAAACATAGCTTGAAGAGGTCACTAATGATTTTGATTAAAATTATTAGATTTTTTGAAGTCGGCTAAATATACCTATGTATAATTTAAAAAGAATCTGTAATTCATGAATAAAGACCATTTTTTTCTTTTTTTTATATTTATATAGATACCTATTCTATTTTTAGAAGTAGGTAATCAAAGACTTACAGCAAAATCAAATTGACCTATTCAGAAACTCATCGTCAAATTTTGTGTGTAAATAAAATGGAAATATATCTAATTATGATAATACGTGAAATGGGATACACGCAGTAAATTCTCAATCTAAATTGGCCCTCAGAAAATTACTTACACATATTAAATTTCACACTTTCTGCGTCAAAATTTTCAATTTTACTTAGTAATTGATAATTTAAATAGTCGAATTCAAAATTGATTCAGAATTGCATAAAATAGTTTTTTTTTATACCACTGAGGTGGCAAACAAGCATACGGCCCACCTGATGGTAAGCGGTTACCGTAGCCTATGAACGCCTGCAATACCAGAGGTATTACACGCGCGTTGCCGACCCTGAAGAAACCTTTTTACCCCCCTTAGTTAAAAAAAAAAAGACAAATTGGGGAAAACAGCCACAAATAAAGAGGAACGTATCGAGAACATCCTGTTTTTGGAGGTTTAAAAGACAAATGTTGTACTTTGAACGATAGTGTAAACAGTGTCTCGTGCAACTTACGAATCCCTCTTCAAACTATGTTTAGTGGAAACGTTAATCTTGCAAATAGGTTACAATGACAAATAGAGTACTTCTGTTGGAGACCACAGGAACCGCAGGAGTGGCTTTTGTTATTAGCAGCGTACGGGTAACAGTTGTATGTAGTATATCTTCGCAATTCAATATCGGACAAAACTTTTTACGTTTTATGGAGACGGATAACGAAGATCGTAGATGATGTAGATTTTGGGAGTAGATTCTGGGGGTCTACTGTGACATTAAATTATAAAATTTCGGACTTAATTTTGTATTTTCCTTCATGCCAAAATCAGTAAATGGAGCTTAAAATTTTGTTCGTCATAAATCTTACCATAAAAGTCCAATAGAATCACATTTTAACATTATTATTTTTAAACGAAATGTATTATGTAATTTTTACATCAAATTTGTGTTATGTTTGGCCCTGAAATTTCGTAAAACATTTCATGGTAGGTAAAAAAAGTAATGGTAAATAATTTTGACCTGTCTATAATGTAAAATATATGATATGTACATATATTCCATGCTCACCTACAAAATTATTATGGAAGGCTTAAATTTTTTTCGTTCTTCAATCCTCGATCATATTTTTGAAAAATATATAGTTTCACTCATAAAACATTACATAAAAATAATAATTATATATTTTTATTCTATTTATGTAAGTATATTTTATAGGATAGGAATCTACTACTAATGTTATAAATATGTTACTTTTTGAATTATTCGACGTTTATTACTCAATTACGGTTCTACGGCTGGGTGGATTTTATTGATATATACACATACATATATGTATGTGTATATATATATATATATATATATATATTTCGAAAATCGGTTTAGAACTAATAGAGTTATGACATAATAATGCAATGGAATAAAAATAGTATATTAATAAAGGAAACATGAAAATTATTTTAAAACTGCTTTCGTCAAACTTAATTTCAAGGCCTTTGTGTGAGCTATTCGAAACGCGTCGTTTCCATAACAATATGCGTTTCCATAACAGTATATCCAGTTTACGGCCGTATAATATTTTCTGCTTTTCATTTTATTATTTTTTTACAGAACAAATGAGCATGACAATGTCATAAAAATCCAACTATGTATAACATTTTTAAAGATTCTTTTGTGTCCTATGAATATCATAACCGCCATATGTGCCCCGGCATAGAATAGACCACCCCTTCCTTTCCTGTAGGTGTCGTAAGAGGCGACTAAGGAGGGCGAAAGATAGGCAGCAGCGTCCCTCTTAAAACATCTCTAAAACCTGATTGCGGGCAGTAGTGGCCATACTTGCCAACCCTTGCTTGCCAAGTATGGCCACTACTGGCATAACCCCCCCCAAGGGGTGGTTTATGTTCGGCAGTGGACAGTTAAAGGCTGATATGATGATTCTAAGGTTGCCTGGAAGATATCGCTATTTAGTAATGAGACCGGCCATTTTTGCTTCTTTATTATCTTGTATATAATGAAATTTATATAATTAAGTATTTATTTTGTTTGTGCACATATTATTAATCTTTATAATCTGTATTATTCATTGAAGGGAATAACAAAGAGTTTTCATTCATTCATTGAAATCTTTTCAAACACACTATGAATGCGCCGTGTAGTTCCGACATAGAACGCGCCATCCCTTTCTTTTATGTGGGTGTCGTAAGAGGCGACTAAGGGAACTTAATAGTTAAGAGATGGGCAGCAGCGTCTCTCTTTAAACCACCAAATTCTCTCTTTAATTCACCAAAGCTTAATTGCGCTTGCAAATCCGGCTGCGAAGCGTGGCAATTACTGGAAAAACCCCTTAAGACGAGGCATATGGCCAACAGTAGACAAAGCCCTCCTTATAGGGAAGGCCTATGTTCAACAGTGGGCAGTTAATATCTGATATAATGACAATGATAAGACTATCAATAGACTTCGGACCTTTTTAAATAATAATACGGTTAAAGGAATTTTCTCCCGAAAACGCTTAGGTTGTTTTTTTTATACAACTTAGAATGGCAAACAAGCTGACGGTCCACCTGATGGAAAGTGGTAACCGTCGCCTATAGACATGAGCAGTACCATGGATATAACTATAAAAGTATACTATTTCACCCATGATACCCCCCATGCGTTGCCATTCCTGAGGACTCAGGTTTTATTCCTCTGTACCTAGTAAGTTCACGCCATATCCCACCCTTCAAACCGAAACACAGCCATGCAAACACAACTGCTTCATGGTTGAAACACGAATGGGACAGAGGTAGTCAAGCAATCGACTACAGTATGGGATTCTTCATAAAGGATATATTGAGGTTTCTTCAGGGTCGACAACGTGGACATGACACCTCTAGTAGTGCAGGCGTCCATAGCTACATTAACCGTTTACCATCAAACTGGCTGTATGCTTGTTTGCCACTTTTGTAGTATAAAAAGTAAAAATAAAAGATTTCATTTGTACATAAAAAGGTCATGTCTCTAGCATTCCCACAATTAAGACGAATCAAACGACACCCCATTTATTATAATCCATCAAGACGTCTTGGCTGTTGGTACATCGCGTCGAAGATCCTTACATACCTACATATACAGCGTTAGGAGTAACCAAACAACTAATATTCGAGGTCACCCTGATAACTTATGTTCGAGTTAATAAAAAAAAAATAGTTTATTAAATTTACCTCTAGAAAACCGAACCTAGATGCTAAAGTTTATCATATATATTCAGCTTTTATACTCCATAGAGAGCGTTCAGCGCTGTTTCACCGCGTTCAGCGCTGTTTCGCCGCATTCACCGTCGAACGCGGCAAAACAGTTCTTTATAGTGATGTTTCGTGACTCCTTGTCGAGAAGTTTTTGCATTGATTTGATTTATTATTGCGTAATCATTAAAGAGTGCAGACGTATTTTATAGTTAATTATTTTATTTTTATGAAATGCAGCAGCGTATTCTACATCGTACGCAGTAGACAAGCGTTTCAGCGGAGATAGCACGCTATGACGGATTTTCACGTTCTTACGACGCCGTATGCGGCTGAAAAAAGCAGAGCTGTATAAGTGTGACCAAAATTGTTCAGCGAAACGCGAATGGAGCTAAATAAGTACCTAATACTGCCTCACGGGAAGAGACGGAATTGGTATTGCGGGGACTAGCAATAAATAGTCCAATTGCCATGGAATTCCTCTGGAAAATAATGTGGTTCTTCATCATCATCATTATCTCGGCCATTACCTGACCACTGATACTGTCGTACACGACAATAAGAAACGGTCCCGAGCGACTTGCATTTATTATACATACATATTGTGGGTAATTCTATATAAATTCTTCATGATAAGTCAAATAACCTGCTTTTATCCTCTTCAATCATACCGCGCTGGTAACCCGGAAGCATATACCGATAACGTAGCGAGGTTATTATTCTATTATCATTAATTTAAAGTAAATTTTCCATATCAATATCTAATACGGTATGGAGGGGGGGGGGGATTGTTAGTAATGCGGGCTACCAGTCCCATTTTTAGCAATATACCTTATCAGGTCGACCTCCACGCGGTTCCCCCTGGAAACCATTGTTTTGAATTCCAGGTGTATTCATCATGATGGGCTAACTGACCTGCTTTTTCATTATGCACCTATCATCCCTCACTGGTACCCCGCCAGCGTATACCGTTAGCATACCGTTCCATTCCATTATCATCGTTAGGCGAGGTTACCATTCCATTATCATCCATTAAAAAAAATACGGTATGGAGGGAGGGTAAAGGGGAAGGTATTGTTATTAATGAAGTTAAATAGCATTGCTAGCTACCTTATCAGGTCGATAACCTCACCGTTCCCTCTGGAAACCATTGTGGTTAATTCTAGTTCAATTAGCCACTATGGACCAATTGATCATTTTTTTGTTTAGTCTGGAAAATGTTTTATGCAGAGCGGAGGTGAATGGGTACTGTAGGAATCCCCCCGTTAGGCGGGGGTGTACCCAACAAAAACCAGACGATATACCCTCGAGGTGCCATATGTCGGGGACATGGGTTCGCTTTCGCACTCACCACATCTCCGACGGCATGGGCCAATTGACCTGCCTTCGTCCTCACCTGCCATCCGTCACTGGTGCCCCGCCAGTGTATACCGATCGAACAGTCGAGGTTACTATTCCATCTTTACCCATTAAAAGAAGTACGGCATGAATTATAAAACGAATCAAGCGGTATCCATTTATTTACTTATCTCTAAATAGTGTAAACAAAATACGGACGCATTTATCTATTTTTCCATTTATTCTACTTAAACACGCAACGAATTTTGATACGGGCTTCACTGTCGTTTAGATATTTTTAAAAGACGTCCAAAAGAATGAGATAATTAAAGTTATCTCAGTGTGTTTACGATTACAGACGCTTTTTTTAATTCTATATGGATAAAAATCAACCCTATTTGGATGCATTGTTTTTTGTTGTGTTGTTTTAACAAGGTTTTACTTTTAATAAGTGAAGATGGAATGGTAACCCTATCGGTATACGCTGACAGGGCGCCAGTAAAAGATGACAGGCGAGGATAAAGGATCAGTTGGCCTATAATGACCAATTATACAAGAATCAACCACTATAGTTTTTAGGTAAAATCGCGTAGAGGTCAACCTGATAGGTTATATTGCTAGCAATGGGCCTATCTAACCTCATCACCTAACGATTCTTTTCTCCTCGTCATAACAAGGTTAGAAACCTTCTAATCTAAAAGAATCTTTTTTTAAGATATAGTAAGGGAGATCTTGTAAAAATATAAACAGAATTGTTATTGCATTGGTTTGTGTTATTAACGAAGTTTATGTAATTAAGTAATTATTACATACTAGCGGCCCGTCCCGGCGTCGCACGTGTGGACATTTTTAACATTTCCCTTCACTGCTCTGCTCCTATTGATCGTAGCGTGATGAAAAGTATACTATAACCTGCTCAGGAGTATAAAGAATAATTGTACCAAGTTTCGTTAAAATCCGTCGAGTAGTTTTTGTTTCTATAACGAACATTCAGACAGACAGACACAAAAATTTTACTGTTTGCATTTTTGGCATCAGTGTCGATCACTAATCACCCCCTGGTAGTTATTTTGGAAATATATTTCATGTACAGAGTTGACCTCTCTACAGATTTATTATAAGTATAGATTTTTAATCTATATAATTTGTATCATTTTTCAAAGGGAATAATAAAGAATATTCATTCATTCATTTATTCATTCATTCGTGGTAACATTGTAATCTATACTAATATATGTAAACTTGTGTATAAATAGACAAATTTAACGTTCTGTAGTTACACCCGAGCGAAGTTAGTCGCTATATTAGATCTATAAATAGCGCATAGTTTGTAAAGTCAAACAAACCTCACTTGTTTCTTGTCTATGCAAATTTCTACGGACGATGGCAAACAAGCATTTTATGGTGTTCCAACATTAGGCGTTTGATGTGATAGTTCTACGTAACTGAGAGGTGGAAATTCACAAAGTTGTAGGAAAGTTTGCAACAAGTTTCCAGCAAAATAGTTGAAATTAATGGATCGTCTACTCTCTAATCAATATACGTCTATAGAGGGGCTAACTTAACAGCAGATTTTCGGTTTGATTATATGTGGTACTGGTGGACAAGTTGTAAATGAGGTCTCGAGTTCGAGTCTCGGTTAGGTAAATTTAGGAAATAAACTTTTGTAATTTTATTTTTTATAAACACTGGGGGCAAACGAGCATGCGGCTCACCTGATGGTAAGTGACTACCGCCGCCCATGAACACCCACAACACCAACGGTATTGCAGGTGTGCTGCTGGTCATTTAAAAAGGTATATGCTCTTTTCTTGAAGGTAATGATGTTGTATCCTATGGCTTGTATCTCTTGTTGTCTGGTATCTCATAATACAGGGGGTCCTAGCTCGATCTTACTAATCAACGGCGATTAGTAAGATTTGTATGGCTTTTATAATTATTGTTAATTAATTCGAAATATTACTTCATAAATCCCCACGATATCTGCTAAATTACTACATAGTATAAAACAAAGTCGCTGTTGCTGTCTGTCCGTCCTTTGTATGCTGATATCTTTAAAACTACGCAACGGATTTTGATGCGGTTTTCTTTAATAGATAGACTGGTTCAAAAGGAAGGTTTATATGTATAATACATGCATAATATAGTAAAGAAACACTGATAATTTTAGAAGTTTCTAATGTGATGTGATATAATGTGCACCCGTGCGAAGCCGGGGCGGGTCGCTAATAATTAAAATAAGTAATAAAAATAATTATTTTCCTTAATGTTTTACCCTGTTAACTTTCTTAACTATACAATAGTATCACACCTACGTGTACAACAATTAGTCCATTACCTAAGGTTGTCTTGAAAAGATCGCTCTCAGCAATAAAACCGCTTTACTTATATAATTGTTGTGTACTTATACAATTGTATCATTATATTTATTAATTGTCTTGCTTATTTTCTGTATTGTATAATGCAAATGAAGTATACTCATACATTGATTCATCCATTTTTTGTATCATCATCATCATCATTATTATTATATATATTACCAGAGGGAGACTTTGTGCAAAAGTCGTTTGCTTGGGCACTCCTGTCCCATTCGTATTTTAATCGTGAAGCAGATGTGTTTACATGGCTGTGTTTCGGTTTGAAAGGTGGGATATGGCAGTGAATTTACAGGGTACGGAGGAATAACACCTTAGTTCTCAGGAATGGCAACGCATGGGGGGTAACATGGACAAAACAGTATACTCTGTTATGTCCATGATACTGTTCATGTCTATAGGCGATGGTTACCACTTTACATCAGGTGGGCCGTCAGCTTGTTTGTCATTCTAAGTTGCATAAAAAAAGCCTTTAATGCCCACTGCTGAACATAAGCCCCCCATTGGGGGGTTATTTTTGTATAAGTGTGTGTTAATATCTGATGGAGTTCATCAACATAAAAAAAAATATATTCAAATACGTTGAGCCGTTCCAAACGTGACTGAGTAGCAAACACCAAACATTTTTACATATTCGCCGCGTCTAATCGAATAACGATCTACTTACATAACAAATATATTTCAAATCCCTTCAACCGTTTGAAGAAAACTGAATGGAATGGAATAAAATTTGGTGTACTTATAGACGGACTATATTCTGAATTGACAATTAAAGAATTAGGGCAAACAAAATAGATGTTTTTGCCCTGAGTCTTTCTAAACGTAAAAGTGAGTTTGCTACCTTTTTGCACCTTAACGTTTTAGCAATTACTATGAAATTTGGCAAACACGTATTATATGGGTTGGAGAAGAAATATAGGATATAATTGTCGGAAACAACAAAGATAAGTTTTAAAATTCCAGTTGTCCATATATAAAGACATTGTTAAAAAAAAACAACATAAATTTTAAAAATGAAATGGTATACTTTATCTCGATCACGCGGACGAAGTCGTGGATAAAAGATAGTTCTGATTGTACTATTTTACACAATACTTTTTTTCATCTTTAATCACACCTGTGATCCTTTGAACCGGATTTCTTTTCAAGATTCCACAAACTAGCACCAATCCGTGCCGAATATGTCTATATCGGATTTTCTTCAAATCCTCCAACTCAAACGCTGGAATAAGTGAAAAAAATATGTGAAAGCGTTACAAATAAGGGAACCGGTGGAGTGTCAAATGGTTCTCTTTTATCTTTGTAAGGGTTTTTTTGTACAGCAAAACATTTAGTTATCTCTAACAGGACGAAATACTGACGATTCGTTTTGTGAACTTTTACGATAGCGCCGAGGTCACGGCCGGAAGATAAACGCTTCTCGTTTCGAGACGTTTTTTTATGAATTAATTGTCTAGACTATTTATATTGTAAAGAAGAACACGTAGGGTTGGTAAAACTGTAAACGAAAGAAGCGTTTTGTAACTACTTACCACGTGGCATGTCTGTTTAAGAAATGAGTCACATGGCTTACGTTTTGTAGCTACAAATACGTATATTCGGGGGGTAGGGGATTGTTAGTAATGGGATCAAATAGCTTCATTACTAGCAATATACCCTATTAGGACGACCTCCACGTTATTCCCTCTGGAAACCGTCGTGTTTAATTCTAGTTGAATTCTTCAAGATTGGCTAAATGACCCGCTTTCATCCTTATCTGTCATCTCTCACTGGTGCCGCGCCAGTATATAATGCGCAGGCGGGGTTACAATACCATTATCACCCATTTAAAAAAAAATACGCATGTTCGCTCAAGTAATGAGTCAAATGAATTAAATAACTAACAACATTGTAAAAAATTTGTTTGAATCGAAGCATTTGGCGTTCCATTGTTTCTGCCTACCCTAATGGGAGACAGGCGTGACAGATATGTATGTATGTATTGTAACATTTTTATTAAACGTACAGTATATTTTATCAATAGGTGTTATCTGTAGGTATATTTTTTATGGTATTTTGTAAAGCAAACGAAAGTTACAGTAAACAATGAGTAGCTGAAATGGTGTTGATGAAAAAGATGCTATCTTCATTTCATCCATTCATCTGTTGTAGTCATGGTTCGTGTTGTGTAACACTACTCCAGTTGTATTTCTAACCTATTGTGATGCCTCAATATAGTTGTTAGATATAGAAATGGTTATATCATTTTTAAAACTTATGTACATTTTTTAACGATGTCTAAATACATGCGCAACGGAAATTTAACGAGCTTATTTTTTTGTCAAGAGGAAATGCTCATGTAGACCCAACGAGCATACTATGTTTATTATTTCCGACAATTATTTTAACTTCATTCCAAAGTATTCTTCAGAATTTATTACATTATGACATAATTTAAATATCAAATCACTGGTTAGTTCATTAGAATTATTTTGTTTAATTCCGCTACCGTTCGTAGTAACATATTGATTTGCCCGAAGATGCCTCGTTTAGAGGTGAAATACGTGTCGCAAAACATGCGTGAACGAAATGACGGTCGGAGGTCGATGGCTAATATGGAAGGTTCTAAAATTTCAAGTAATAATAATAGTAGTCAATCTTCGAGTGTTTGCAGTCATTAACGAAACATAATAAGTTCACAAAATTCCCGTTATTCACGTATATAGACATTCAAATTGTTAAATTTTATTCAATTTTGACCCAAGAGGTCTATGTTATCTTAATAATATCTCATCGTTGAAGACAGGTGTGATATATTATTGAAGGTAGTTTTAATTTAATTACGTATACATAAGGGCTCCTAGTACTAACAATAATATTGGACCGTGTATGTTCTAAGTAGTACAATCGCAACAACTAATCAGCCAGTGTTCTTTGACCCTTACGTTTTGATTCACATCGTATATACATCTTTTGGACCAATTGAAAATGAACCCTCTCGTAAATACATATGGTTTAATTTTGTACAAAATTCTTAGCACATAGGTTGTTTCTCCATGAAAACCTCGATAGGACTCCGGTCACCATTATCACACAAAGATAAGGGAATACATTCCAATAATAATGTGGTAGCTTTCTTTGTACGCACATCGGCAAATAGATTGAAATGGCCGTAATTTCGCGGGAAATGGGCACACTTAGTACGCTGGGTTGATAAGGTACAACGTACGTATATCTGTCTGTTTATGATCCTCTAATGTTTTAATAGAGTTACAGTCTAATATTTATATATGTGTATATTTTTCTTTCGTACCTACTATTATTACCGTTGGATCTTTTAAAAAAAGGGTAAATTCATTTTATCTCTCTTCTGTAACATGAATTAGAGTGTCATCAGTGTGTTCAAATATATTGAATTTGTATATATTTTATATTTATATTTGTATTATTTTTAGGTTTGTTTACGTATATATTATTATATAAGTATGTATGGTTATGCTTTGAATATATAGTAAAATTTAAATATGTTTTATGTCCATGGTACTGCTCATGTCTATAGGCGACGGTTACCACTTTCACTTCAAAAAAATCTCTTTCACTATTGATACCCACATAATACTTCCTATACCACTGTATTGTGTAATCAACACAATATTAAGGGAAGGGATTTCTTACAGATACGAGTAAGTTCACCTTTGTTTACGTTATTTCTGACATTTGTGACTATTATTGTATTTCTGAGTGCAATAAAGAATATATTATTTATTTATTTAATTAGTATTCTTTTTTTTTAAATTAGTATTGAGAAATAATTCTTGTAAGAAATAATTTACAGTGGTACCCTGCACTTTGGTCGTTTTGTTAAGAGAAGGACTGGCTGAAAACCAGCGTTGTGCAGCTGTTCACATTGCGCTGGGACACTCACAGCATCGCTGAGCCCGTTCCTTTTGCCGGGTGTGGGACACTTTTTGTATATGTTATTTGTATTTTATATTGTAATTGTATGGCAGTAAATGTTTCTATTCTTATTCTATTCTATTTATTTAACTCTTTATTGCACCATAAATAAAAATATACAATGACAAGTAAATAATTCAAGTGAAATACAGTAAGATAAATACAGATTGAAATATACACATAAAGGTACAAAAGGCGGTCTTACCGCTAGGGCAATCTATTACAGACAACTTTTGGTTAAAGGAGAACAGATAGATATTATCATCATCATTTCAGCTTTTAACTGCTGAACATATACCTCCCCCTTAGGGGGTTTTGCTAGTAGTTGGCACGCTGGGCAGGTGGATTGGCAACCGCAGTCAAACTGTTTTTTTAAAGATTTTTAATAGGGACGCTGCTGCCCATCCCTTGCCCTGCCTTAGTCGGCTCTTACAACACCCACGGGAAGGGAAGGGGTGGCCTATTCTATGCCACCACAGAATATATATATAAACAATAACCTCATGATATGAACAATCCTATGGAATGGTTGTTTTTTAAGTTCTAAAGATAGGATTTGATAATGAAATTATATACGATTATTATAAACGATATCTATACATATATCGTTTCAAAACCCCCCTTATGGGGGAGGCCTATGTTCAGCAGTGGACTGTTAAAGGCTGATTAGATGATGACGAATATTAATATGTATGACTTGCATTAATTATTTTGTTTGTTTTGTATAAATTGCATTTAATATACTTCTTATCTGTACGATATTAAATAAACAAAAATGATTCTTAATATAAACGATTGTTTATTTTTTCTAAATATAAGGCGATAACCCTTTAAAGATAAACAAGTCAATAACTATATTTTCGCTGGTTGTTGGCTACTATATTATATTATTTTTAATACTGTATTATATTATGGTGGTCCATTCTATGTCGTGTGGTCTCGGCATAGAATGGGCCATCCCTTCCTTTCCCGTGGCTGTCGTAAGAGGCGACTAAGGAAATTTAGTACTTGACGGATGGGAAGCAGCGTCCTTCTTAAAATATCATAATATCGGTTGTCAACCCGCCTGCCAAGCGTGGTAAATACTGAAAACATTCTCCTGGAAGAAGCCTGGAAGAGGCCTGTGGTAGGCCTTTGTTCAGCAGTATAATTAAATAGTTTTTTTTTATTAATCTGATTTAGGAATAATTCCAATATGATTTTCATGTCGGAGAGGGGGAGGCGTATGTTCAGTAATGAACTGTTAGCGACACAGGCTACTTTTATCCCATTTATTATAATAGTCAATCAATATTTTCCGGTAAATCGAACGGCATTGCAACCACAACTATTACCTCTATATGACGTCACACGGACGTGCTTCGCCGACACATTTATGACCGTACATGTACGTACATATAATATAACAGGTGACGCAGGTAGTAACTCTTATTACCATCAAGCGGCGTGCGAAACTTGACAGTTTAATTTACGTTTTGTCAAAATTAATACAAATATCCCACCGGCGGTGTTCCGTTCCGCCCCACGTAACATTTCACGTGTTACGCCGTAAATCGTTGGGCGACGTTAGCCACGTATTCACACATTTACCATGATTTATGTATCGTATACATTTGTATGTCTTCATCTATTTAATGTTTGTACTGTTACACGCAGAATTTATTCATTGTAATTCAAATTATTTATTTATTTATACATTAGTACATGTATGTGTTCGCCGTGTGTGCCCCGGCATAGAATGGGTCACCCCTTCCTTTCCCGTGGGTGTCGTAAGAGGCGATTAAGGCAGGGCGAGGGATAGGCAGCAGCGTCCCTCTTAAAACATTCTTAAAGGCCTTACTGTGGTTGTCAATCCGCCTGTCAAGCGTGGCAACTACTAGTAAAACTCCCCTTATAAGGAAGGCTTATGTCCAGCAGTGGACAGTTAACGGGTAAAATAATAATACATGTATGTGTACATGGCGAACTTAATGCTAAAAGCATTCTCTCCCAGTCAACCATAGGGAAGTGTCAGAATACTCGAATGCGGTACTAGTAATTATTGATATACATACATACTAAAATTACATATATAAACAAATAAATATATATAAATAATAAGTAAACTTACACATAGGCTAATATTACGTAATAGGTATATGTAAGTAAAAAACATAGTACCGACAAGCAATATCCGTTCGCGAGTATGACGGAAAAGCAGCCAACATTATATTCTACCAGGTCGTCATTGTCTGGTGTAAATAATAATAATAAAAATGATAAACAATGTTGCCTGTATTATTATTGATTGTGTAATACCAACCTACAAATATTTGGGTATAAAAAAAAATCAAATATTTATCTATGGTCCGTGACAAAATACAGATAATACTTTCAGATATTTATTGCAATATCTTTTAGTTCGCAAATGTTTCGTCTCATTTAACTTTGTCGAAGTTAAATGTTCATGAATAAAGATGTTTCTTTAGTATACTTTTTTTTTTTTTATAAATTAGCCTCAGCTTTATAACAAATGACGGAATTATTTCTCATATTTTAATTGAGATATATATACAATACGCTTTGATAAAAATGGCACAGATTCTAAGTCTGTCTCTCTAAATCTTTTCTTTTTATTTTCCTTTCCTTAGTAACATATCGACCGTTGCTTATTTTTCTTTATGTGAAAGATTGCCACTTTATTTCCATTAAAAAATATGCTTTATTTCCTATAGTGTTTTTTATTTTAATAATGTCCTAATAGCTGTTTAATAGGATCATTTATTCATTCATTAAATAAATTCCAACTGTTCAGAGGAATTACTTGAATTAACACTAGCTGCAGAATTTCATCACCGTATAACCCAGCCATTTCTCTGATGTTGCGACTGCTTATGGGCGGCAGTAATCGCTTACCATTAGATGAGCCCCATGCCCGTTTGCCTCTCATATTATAAAAAAGATATATATATATATATTGCACATATTATCTGTCATTCTATTTAAATTTTATACTTACTCTATTGTTATATTCTACTATTGAGCCAAAATGTTCTCTTATTTAATTTCAATTTTGAATTCCTGCATAAGATAATTAAAAAGAAAGTTTAGAGAGTCAAAACATAACAGTATTAGTATTTTTAAAATCAGTACAGTAACAAAAAAGGCAAATCAAAATAAATGTCATATCGGCCAGAATGTCATATAGATAGATAGATAGATAGATCGTTTATTTGTTTGTTACTAATCACACACAGCATATACATAAGAATAGATAATACATAAACAACATAAGATTTATAAAATTGTGTTATTATGTGTGATCTGCAGCAATACAAAAAGGTCGAAGCTCAGCGTGTAACATTGTTCAAGGAACAAAACACTGCTTTTCAGCTTTAACCCATTTGAGGGTACGTGAAAATAATAATTAAAATAAATATAAAATAAAAAGAGCAATATTTTTGGTGATTGTCTGTGCAGTGTGTGTATAATAAAAATAATGTAAATTGTTCAGAGTATAATTTGATATAATTTTAACTGAGTGGTAAGGATAAAGCGAAAAAAAAAAAGAAAATATTAATAAGAGAAACATGGAAAAAAAAAATATTAAAAATCATTACATGAGTTTGCAACCGCTAGCCAAGAAATTTCTGTGGAATACCTAAAATTTGTTTTTTTAATAAGTATTCTTTGTGATGTTTTTTAAAACTTTGTACGGTAGTACAAACTAAAGTAACTTAGTACATATGTCATAAAATTCATTCACAATAGGTTAACTGTACTTCCTTTACCTGTCATTTTTTTTTTGATACCCCGCCAGTAGAAATCAATACCACAATACACAACCCATAAATTGAGATTGTGAAACAAGAAACTTTACGACTAATATAATAGAATTACGATGATGCTATGGGCTAACTGACCTGAGTTGGGGGAAAGAGATTGTTGGCAATGGAGTTTGACAGCTTCATTGCTAGCAATATGCTCTATTATGTTGACCTCCACGTGGTTCTCCCTGGAATCCATCGTGAACAATTCTTGTTGAATCCGTCACGATGGGCTAACTGACCTGCTTCATCCTCACCTATCATCCTTTACTGGTGCCCCGCCGGTGTATACCGATGGCGCGGGTGGGGTTACCATTCCATTAAAATCAACTTATCTGAGTTTACCCTCATCTATCATCACTCACTGGTAGGTACCAGCGGAAGCATACTGCTATCGCATACCATTCCATTTACATCTCATCAAAAAAACCATTGGTATTTATTTGGCTTAGTGTACTTCTATATTATTTTGTATTTTACTTTCACGTCTGTATAATTCCCCTGGCCTTTTCTTATGATATTTTGGAGATGAAAGGTGAAAGGAGTAGTGACACATGTATTCTAACTCCAAGGAGTGATAAGTTTCTTTTTTATTATATCAGACATTATTTACTGGATTCATTAGCATTTCAACTTGTGTACGCGATATTACTTCAAACATGGGCCCAAATTGGACATTTTATGTGCAATTATGTATTTAAATAGATATGTGTATTATATACATTTGAAGGTTAAATGTATTTAAAATCTTATATATCATTTATTGATGTAGTAATAGAATTTTGAATTTCGTTTCTCTTAAGGGCATATATTATTAGTGTTTTATAATTGCTTGTGTATTTATATTGTTGATTTTATTACTTTTCTCACTATTTCAAATTTATATTCCTTTTCATATTAATACCCGCCCACTATGTACCTTTTATTATAACAAATTGTGATTTGTTAATCTTTGTCGGGTGCCCACGATACAGGTTCGCTTAGTGTGGGGCCCATTGTATCTTGTATTTGTAACTTTGTGTTTTTGTCAAATAATAATAATAAAAAAAAAAAAAATTTAAATGACTCAGGGAATCCAAACCATCCATTATAACATGAGATCGTCGACAATTCGAAATGCTACCATGCATCTGGTTGTTTATCAGTGCCTTTTCACAGAACTGATGAAGTAACTGTTTGTTCCTTTATGTTTATTTATATGTACCCTATGTCATTTCTCTTTAAAAAAAAAAACTCATCGAAGCCATTTTACTAAATAAATTCCAGTCATTGAAACGCATTGTTCTGTCAGGTGAATGCAATTAATGTCCTTCAACAAAGACACCCATATCTATACAGCCATTGTGCGGGTGAAATGACAGATATACAGGTGAGCGAGATAGTATAGCTATTTATAAAGAAAATAAGTGAACATTGAGCGAGATGCAAAATGAGTTGCGAGCATGTACAGATGGGCAAAGCACCGGGTTTAAACCCGGTGCTTTGGTAAAAACCCAATAAACACCCATAAACTCCCATAATCACCCAAAAAAATAGGTTTTTACGTATTTTTTTGAAAATATGTAAGTAATACCAATAAATTATTTTTATAAATTGTATTGATCAATTCTACAATATTAAATAAAACGTTAACTAATAATATTTCAGGAAATTTTAAAAATCTATATATAATAAAATGAAAGTAATTAATTTTCAGTGTTTTCATGTTGCAGTTGATCAACATGTTGGCCTTTTGCTTCCCGTAGATACTTTAAAATTTCTTCATAACACCTCGTTCGCACACATGGCCGTATATATTTAAATTCTTGAGCCACTAACAGTCCGAAATACTCATTTCTTTTATCCTCTTCTCCATAAATTAAGCATTTAGAACAGTTTGTTTCTTCTTTCAGTAAATTTTCTTTTACTTTATCCTCGTTTTTTTCTTTGTTGCGACGACGCTGGGTAAATCATCTGGACACTGGGTCTCACTATCGCCAAATATATTTGGAGATCGGCTTCGGCTACGGCTTGGCAGACATTTTTTTCTTTCTACAATTTTAAATTAAATTTATTAGAATAAATGCTTCGAACACACGCGATCTAAGTACCTTTTGTGTTTATTATACCTTACCTACCTAGGTATAAAAAGAGTACTTACGTAGATTTTCTTTTATTAACTGTTTTATACGAAGATCTTGATCTCTCAAATTAGCATCCATTTTACTTCCAGTGATTATCAACTAAATTAATAATCCACAAAGTATTAAATAACGTTTTTATGAAATATTTAGCACAAAAACAATACCCTTTAAATATCGATCGTCAGTAACTGTGGCTGACTTACCTATATTCTAGCAAGCAGGACTGCCAGATGTGAAGGGGAAATCCCCAATAAATTGTTGCATGTGACTGATGATGTGAGCATGTTCGTTTCATAATAAAAATGTTGCCAGGTAACCAAAAAGTCGTATGTTTTTGTGCGAATTACGATCATAATCTTTACGATCGTACATTAAAAAATAGACAAATAATAGTATGAGTACGATTTAAATCGTATATCTGTCAACCCTGCTAGCAAGACAGCGACAAAATCACGTTGCATAACAATGTAGCCCAAGCTTATATCTTATGAAATATACGGAAGAGATACGGACTTAGAAAAAACAGAAATGTTGTTCTTTGTGGAAGTCATTGATGAAATTCTATGTATTTTAGCCCGCAAACTTTCTTCAAACAAAAACAGCGCCATCTAGTATCGAGTTCTGTAATTATCTCTTTGTTTATGGATTTGAAGTAAGCAATACATTATGACTGGGGATTCCCCTATTCGTCGACGCTGAATATGAGGCGACGACAATCACTGTCAAACGTGTTCACTATTACTCTGACTCTGGTAACGTGACTTCCTGGTAACGTGTTAGGTAGGAAAAGCAGTAAAAAAGTGCATATTAAGGGAGCAGATTTGAAATAATATTTATACTTAACAAGAAATAATTAAAGGTAAGTGGATTTTTGAATGATACAATTATATCATGATCACTTAACAATTTTAACTTAAAATTAGATGTATTATTACAAGCTTTTATTTAGCTTGCGTTATGTAAATAAAAGTATGTAGGTATGTTCGTATGTTGATGCAATTATCCTCAATCCTCAACCGACTGGGATAAAATTTTCCATACACGTTTATTTTGGATGATAGTGCATAGTTAGCTGAGAGTCGTCATTGGATAATAATGGTGGATAGCCTAAGATGTGTACTAGATATTTATTTTTAATATAATATGCGTAAGTACCTAATCGAATTAAAGAAGTTGCTGAGAAAAATACAGAACAATACGATAATAAACTAGCGTCTGCGTTTAATCCTATAACAAGAAATAATCATTGTAAAAAAATAGGCACTCTATTGTTGAATTTTCGTCAGACCAACTAATCATCGTTCATTTTTTTAGGTTCAATGGGGAGACCTAAAGATTTACGCATATGGGAGCACTACCGTACTTTACCAAACAAGTCTGTTTCTTGCAATACAAATTCAGTAATGCTGCCAAAATGCTTCAACATCTTATCACTTGTCCAAAATCTCCAGAAACATTAAAAGACTCTATGAAACTTATAAAAGATAGCTCGTCCAAAACCAAAATGTCTGGACTGTCAGAGATAGAGACAAATGATTCTTTTATAAGCCCCTCGTCGTCTGCTAACACTACAATAAATGCTGAGTTTCAAGACACCGGTGATCATATAAAAACAGAATTAGCGAGAGCTATATTTGTAACAGGGACGCCATTATCGATGGTGCAACATCCTTTATGGATACAATTTTTCGAAAAATTGCAACCAAAATTTAAAATACCTTCACGTAAAGCTTTAGCGACAAAATACTTAGATAAAATATATAGAGAAATGCGTTTTGAGTTAAATGAGGAACTAAATGTACAAGCATTTACTTACAGCAGTTACTTACACCTTCAGTGCGATGGCTGGTCTAATTTAAGAAATGAAGGAATAATAAACTTTCTTATATCAAAACCTCAACCTGCATACGTTAAAAGTTTGAATACAGAAAGTAATCCTCACACTAGTGAATACCTTAGCCAAGAAGTTGAAAAAGTAATGAAAGTGTATGGAGCAAATAAGTTTCTTGTACTTATTGGCGATAACGCTAGAAATATACAAAAGGCATTCGAATTAACAAAACTCAAATATCCACATGTTGTTCCTCTCGGTTGCTGTGCACATATCCTTAACTTGTTGTGCCAAGATATTGTAAAGATACAAGAAGTAACTGTGTTTATTATGCAAGCCATAAATATAATAAAAACTGTTAAAAGGAGTCAACGATTAAGTTCCTTGTTGATAAAATCAAGGCAGGGTGAAGATTCTACACAAACACTAAAATTGCCTTGTGCTACAAGATGGGGAAGTCATGTTACTTCGTTAAAAAGTTTGAAAGCAAATAAGATAGCTTTGCAAATATTAACAGTTAGAGAAGATGTGGTAATTTCAAGAGATATTAAAGATTTAATTCTAAGTGATGATTTCTGGACGAAGACAGGGGAATGTATTTTGGAACCAGTCACTGAAAGCATATTTTACTTAGAGAGCGACCAGAATCGTTTGCATCGCACATACATTACATTTAGAGATGTACAAGCTAAGATACGTTTTGCATTAAATGAGATTTCGACATTGAGCGAAGAAAGCAAACAGCAGATTCTAACATCAGTATCTTCAAGATGCAATATGGCAATGAGGCCAATACATTTTGCAGCATATATTCTAGACCCCAGGACTCTAGGAGTCGAACTTACTCAAGAGGAAGAACTTAAGGGTATGGAGTTTATCTACAATTTAAGCCAACACTTAAGTTTGTCAAATGTAATGGCAGATTTGGCGTGTTATAAAGCTAAAGAAAACTTTTGGGCCAGAGGATTTGTATGGAGCTCATTAGATAGCATTGAGCCCCTAATATGGTGGAAAGGTATTTGTGGTTCCACTGAGTTAAGCAAAGTAGCGATTCGTATTCTATCAGCTCCCTGTACTTCGGCAGCCACTGAGCGTTCCTTTAGTATCCAAGGCTACATACATAATAACAAAAGAAATCGACTTACAACTGAAAGAACTGAAAAAATTTCATTCATTTGTTATAACTGGAATCTTAAACATAAAGCTGAATGCGAGGACATTCAGTTTAATGAAGAAAATACCTTAGAAGCTTTCATTGAGCAAGTAAATGAACATAACAGTTTAGACGAAATAGAGCCTATCGAACCTATACAATTCATCGCTTGTAATAACTCTGAATCTGACAGTGATTGACTGTAGTTTTACATTTTACTTTCATCTCTTTCTTAATAAACTCAAAATCAAATTAAAAGTTTTTTATTCTGTAGGCTGCATAATAATATTGTCTATGTCCAGTATAGTGGACGTCTTGCGGCTGAGATGACGATGATGAAGTACAAAATCATAAACACCCAAAAATTTGGGTGTTTATGGGGTTTAAACCCAATAAACCCAAAACACCCGGTTTTTACCCACCAGACTTTAAACCCACCCAGGTGGATTGCCCATCTCTACGAGCATGTCATTAATTTTCTTTTGTTTTCAATGATTTTCCTTATGCGATTGGACAGACACAAATGTTTATATATTCACCTAGTCACAGCTTATAGCTTTGGCCGCTTTAATTAAATTATATTTCTGTGTATTTGTACAGAGTATGGTCTATCCGTATACTAAATTTTGTTCAAATTTATTCAGCCGTTCAACTCTGTTTGGGTAACAAATGTAAACTGGGGAGAAAGGGATTGATAGTAATGGAAACTGAGAATCCCATTGCTAGTAATATACCCAACCAGGTCGACATCCTCGCGGTTCTCTCTGGAAACTATCATGGTTGATTTCTGATGAATTCATCATGATGGGCTAACTGGCCTGTTTTCATTCTCATCTATCACCCTTCACTGGTGCTCCGCCAGCGTATCCCGTTAGCGCAGGCCGGGTTACCATACCATTTTCACCCATAAAAGAAAAAAATGTAAACTGTCATATGTACTCATATATTATTGTTAGTATTAACCTTTTTGATAATTGTTATTGTAGTGAGTACAGACTGGAAGTCTACCTATTACCATGTTGACTAAGTGGTTTGGTATAATAAGAGTATATATACTTGTGCACCAATTGTATAGTTTTTTATTAATGTCTTCAAACTGTTAATTATTCTACATAAAAAATTAAGAACATGATTTCAAAATAAACCACGCGGACAAAGTTAGCAGAGGGATACAAATTATTGCCTAGGATAAAAATTCCTAACTGAAAAACCAGGATGATCTGTGTGATCTTTGAGCCATTTTACGTAATCTTGAAAGCAAGAGGAGAGAAAGAGGTAAACGGTTACTGTTGAATAAACATTGGTTGATTCAACAATAAACTGTTGTAAATAAATTGTTGGAGATTTAGGATTCCGTATAATTATTATTCCATATAATTATAAGAAATCTTAAATCTCTAAATATAACATATGTTCGTATCTATAATAAGTTAACTACTGTAATCTTTTGGAGGAAACAATAATGAGTATTTATCTTTAAATGTCAATGACAGTTAGTATAATAGTTCGACTAATATAAAGTTTAGAACCATTTCTATTTTTTTGTATCTAAAACCTTTTATACGTTAAATAAATTTTGTTTGACATTAAATCGATTATCAGTTTTAACAAAACTGTTTGACCAAAGTCCGTTGATATTTTCGACCTTTGACTAATTATATATTCATTATAAAAAAATAATAGTAATTACATTCGATATTTAAAAATTGAATACTTACATTTAAAAAATAGAATTCAATCCACTACCACATTCACTCGAAACAATAACTCGGATATCACTCGCAACTCGCAGGCGACACAGTGCGGACACGCGTCGCGGACTCCCGATGTCAACTGACACCCGCATGTCACACTCGGGAGCATTGCAGTGGGTACTGATGGCATAAATCAGAATTGTAAATATTTTTTTTTATTTCTTTTTCGTCAATAGAATACGGGGGTATTTTTTACGTTTCAATTTGATTTTACAGAAAAAAAAATTTAAATGAACTCGTTGTTCTTTTATTTATTTTTCGATTGAATAGAAATCTAATATTGACATTTAATATGGGCATAAATTTAACAGTCCTGAATTATTTTTATTTACTTTCAATAATTATCTAATTAAAAGTATATTTAACTTTCATTAAGTCTAATAGATACTTAATGCTTATTAGCATTAAGTATTATTATTATTTCTCATTAGTAAATGAGATCTGTATAATATTTAAAATAATCTTTACCTTATTTATAAAAGATAAGAAAGAACTATATTATCCTAAATATACTATTTGTATTTTTTTATCAACGTTTTAATTCGCTATCAGCATTTTAAATCATAATTTGTATTTAATTTTTGAAAAAAGAAAAAAAATATATAATTAATAATGTAATAAAAAAGAAATGTCTTTATTATTCTTTATCTATTATTTTATATTAGAATGTCTTTGATAATTTTATAAATTAAAAAATTGTGGCATGCGTCGTTCCTTTTTCAAACTCAAAAACCAAAATTTCTTTAAAAGAACCTTTTCTTAATAGATATATAGTAATTTTAACTGCTATTTCAATCACGTGATCGAGATTAAAGAAAATTTAAAAATCAAGAAATAAATAAAAACTATAAGATAATCATCTCAAATATAAGATGCATGTCAAATTTCATGACGATCAGTTGAGTCATTATGACGCCACGAACAAATAAATGAATCCATTTTCACATTTATAATATTCATAAATATATTTTAAAACAACAAACTTCGTCAAATACAACATAAGTGAACGACCTATTAATTAATTAATTTAATTGCTACATTCATTCACTAACCGTACAATTGACGTGCCTCTATTTATGTATTTATTTCTGTTAAAACTGGCCACAACATGCCTTTGATCATTGTGTTAAAGTTTATCTATTTATGTAAACATAAGACATAATTACGTTCCGTTGTGAACAGCTCTATCCGTATCTAATTATATTAAGTAATCACCAGGGCGTCTTATAAATATTAAATAGATGATTGAACCCGGAGAGATATCTGTTTTTAAAAACTCACAATATATATTTTCTACTGTAGTGATTCGATTCGACTGTATACTTTTTGTGTTTTTATTTATTTATTACACATATAATACACACATTTGATACAGCGAAACATTACGATACATTGCACTAGTGGATTACAGCTAACTGTTCTTACATTTAGAGGCAACCATAGCATGATGTGTTTAAAAATATTAAAATAGAATTAAAATAGAATAAATAACAAGATAGAAATGACAGTTCTTTACGCAATATCTACGCTATGCCAGTTGAAGTGATTTTAATGATTCTTTTTTACTATAAAATCATCATACGATAACTACCAGTACTGAGAACAATTGTAGTCGTAAACAAATTAATTTTTTATTTATTTTATATTTCAGATAAATTATACATACCTACATATTTGATTTTATTGAAGTAGATTGCTTCGCGATCAATTGATATGAATTAACAAAATGGAAACGTTTGTAAATAATATATATATATATATATATATATATATATATATATATATATATATATATATATATATATATATATATATATATATATATATATATATATATATATATATATATATATATATATATATATATATATATATATATTCTTTATTGCACTTGTAAGTTACATATAAAATAATGTATTTATAAATGTTGTGAGCAAGGGTGGAGCAATATAACGGTAGCTAGATATAGAGTAATAATTGAAACATATAATTATTTTAATAATACTACTATACTAATAATACTAATCTGGCAACCCCGGTGAGTGAGTAATAATAATTTAATTAGATAATTAATAATATAATTACACTAATCGTCTGGTACTAGAACTAGGATACTCTGTGTAGCAATTACGAAGCAGTAAACATCTAGAGGTACGACCTAATACACTTAGATCTGAAGCAATTGAAAAACTTTTGAATAAAATTAAAAAAAGGCCCGAATGAGAATTAAACTTCAGATCTCATATAAATAAAGTCTAAATTGCGTCAGGAAAGTCTTATTTAAAACCTCCATTGCATATGGCGTGTTACAAAATAATAGAATTTTAACCCCGTCTACTTTATATGCTCTGTTAGAGCATCAGTAAATGACTGAAGTCAGTTCAGGTGACTCATTGCGATGAATTTATCAACAAATAACTACGATGGGTAGAGAGAAGTTTGATGGAAGAGAACTCTTCCAGCAAACTTCTCTCTTCCAGCAAAAAAAAGAAGAATTAAGCTCGCCTGTTTATCACATCTTTATTTAACATAACTGAACGTTTGTAATTTTTTGTGTACAACAAAGTATAAACAAAAGTAGAAAAGTATGATTTTTAAAAAGAACCGCATGAAAATCGACCTGAAAATTTTCGCTAGCAATGGCGTCCGCCCCCTTTACTAACAGTCCCTTCTCGCGCGTCAAGTTAGTCAATTTATAGTTGTAAAGAGTTTATAATACAACTTTGATAATGCCTTGAGGGTAAAACCAATAAGGATTGGTGATATTTATATGCATACTATCAAGGAATCAAATCAAAACATCTATATTTACTTTTCATATAGGTAATAAGGAAAAACAAAGTTAGTACAAGGTAGATCGTGATACATTTATTAGAGCAAATAAATGTTGATATATATATATTCTTTATTGCACAAAAACATACAGTAAATAAATAAACAAGTAATATTAATTTGTACTCAACAATATTCAGTCATGATGATTGTATATTTATATTTATCTATACAGGCGTTTGAGTTTGCTCCTGTATTATTTTATAATACTAATAATATCCCAAATGATCGACTGTTCATATAATAATTTTGTTATACATTATTTTGTTTTATTTTCGTTAATTATATTCAAGAATTTTACTATATTTTTATATGACTAAAGGTTTGTTACATATTACTCATGTTATGAGAAAAGAATACATTTTTTAATTCGATGTTGATATTTTTTTTTGCTATGAATAGGATGCTCTCTCACATTTATGTGCTATATTACTTTTGTTGGATATGAACCACAGACACAATATTTACTTTGGACTCTAAAATTACTTAAAAATAAGATACCGTTTCAGTTGTCACCTTTCTAAGTATACTTAGGGGTTGAAGTATGATGACAATTTTTAACTTTGCATTCGTATTTTTTTTTTATATATCATTGAAGTGGCAAACAAGCGCATGACTCACCTAATTGTAAATGTTTACAATAGCTTGCAATAACAGAGGTATTACACGAACGTTATTGATCATGAGGAAACCTGTTTATCTTTTTTTTTTTTTGAAGAACCCCCAACTTTTGTCTCGTAAAAAAATCTCGATACTCATGCCGTAAACTGAGTATTCGTGGGAGGAAACGTCTCTGAAACCGCGCTGTACGCGACCATGTAGTACACACAGCTGTACAGTTACGTGGGCACGTAATGTATGTAGAATTAATGATGACGTCACTTATCCTAGCTATATAGGATATAGGATATAGCATATAGGATAAGTGACATCATCACAAATTCAATAAAGATGAATTCCCGGATAACAACTATTTTCCAATAAAAATCCTTTAATGTTCTTAGCCACTTCGCAGTTAGTAGCCACTCGAAGTGTCTTGCCAGTTTCAACACAAAAAAGCCTCTACAGCATTGTCGTCTCCGGAGTTTGGAAAGTTGTTTTAAAAGTCGTGTTCGTCAAACCCCTCAAGGGTATTCACTTTGCGAGGGGAAGCAGGGAATAAATCGCGTTGTCGCTCAACCATCTACTCACTGACACGTTGAGAAATAGACTCGCAGTTAACCAATGATTTTAAGACTCTCGTGACGTTTGCTCTGCAACGTAATTGAATAAGAGGAATGATGGAAATTTGGGCTTTAAATTTTATTCGTGCACTAACAGTGACTCCGATTTTATCTGCGATACGAAATTAGCGCAACGAATATTAAAGCTTATTTAAATTTTGGACTGTCCCTCCTCCTTGGCGAATTGTAAAGAGACGTGAAGGGAAAACAATTACCTGAGATTTACTCATAGAATTTTAAATAACTAATATGATTAAATTTGCATCATTTATTTATTTTTCTTATTGCCAGTGAAATAATAAGAAATTAATATAAAATGTTTCATTAATTATTCAAATCAATCTCTGAATGTCACCTTAAAATTTAATCCTTAATATCTATAATAATAAACGGTAGGAGAACATTATATCGAATAAAATAACTATGGTCAAAGTTCAGCAACTCTACCATGGGCATATGGAATTCTCTGCTTACCCTATTACAGTATTAGTTTTAAAATATATAAACACGTTAGTTTCTATTACAGAAACTTTCAGAATTCTGACACATTATATATTTAGTAGAAGTTTATTGCTTCACATTAATCATCAATCATGAAACATCGTTTCTAACTCACTAATATTATAAATGTAAAAGTTTGTAAATATATTTAGATATTTATAATTTAATCAAGCTTAGTTATATCTTCGCTTATACAAATTTGAACACAGGGATTTGGTACACAGATGGAAAATATTCTAAATATATATATATATATATATATATATATATATATATATATATATATATATATATATATATATATATATATATATACTACTAATATAAATAATATAATAATATAAATAAAAACTAATATAATACTAATATAATTCTCTAGTCAACACAAACATGTTCAGCAGCCTGATTTTCAACACAATCTAGTCGGCTCGTATATGATATAAAATCATGTTAAACTGACGTCAAATGGCCCTAATAGTGACGTACATTTAACGTCATTCCAATGTGATTTCGATTTAATCCGAATTTGCGTTAAAATTCAGCCTACTGATCTAATTGTTCCCCCCACGTCGTTTATTTTTCGCGTCAAGACCTTTCCCTAACGACCTTAATTAAAAGTACCCCCGTGCAATCATGCGCTTTATGTCGGCCTCGTCAGTTTTATGACGTCTTCAAGGGAGGACGACTTGGGAGATGCTTTTTAATAGACAATTATTGTCACGCAGTCGCATTTTAGCTGAGTTAAGCTTTTAGTCCGTAAACGAACGTAGAAGATAAACTCTCGTTTTTTCTCAAACAGTTCGAGGTAAATTGCATTAAGTCCAAGATAAATTACATTTATGTAATGTACTATAATAAAATTGTTAGAGTCAAACCATTGACTTTTTAAGATTAGAAATATGCTATGAAAACCAAATTTAGAATGATGTGTAACAATAAATAGAATCCAAATTAGATTTTTTTATAAATGAGGTTTTTATGATTCCAGAGAAAATGACTGAGCTGAACAAAATTTTATAATGTAAGTATAAAAACTGATATACAGATAAATATAAAATATAATAATTGTTCAAAATAAAGCCTTAATCCCTTTGTAATAAAACTCAGATTGTTTACAATATTGGAGTCCGTCAATATTATTTTCCTTACACCTTTGTTTTTTATCTTACTGTAAAATATAATTTGTGTATTTTAAATAATATATTATTATTATATTTTACATTAATATATATTATATAATACTTTAGTTACAACATCTATATATTGGGCAAATAAAGAATATATTAAATATCATTTTCTCAAACATGCTTGGAAATGTGAGCACTATTTTGACAATCTTCTTCGAGATAAATCAAAATTTCCGTACTGGCCAGATACATGCGGGCAGCGGCCGGTAAAAGTTGTATGAAAATCCATATTTGTCATGTTTTGCGGCCAGATAAATTACTATGTAAATTCTATATCTGTCCTGTAATTTAAAAATGGAATGACCTTTTAGTTCGAAATATGGCTACCAAGGAGGTAACTAATAAAAGGTTTTATGGAAATTTCGAACTGCCTTGCAAATAGAAAGCTGTTTATTAAAAAAAAAAACAAAGGAACATTATGGCGCGTGAAAAATTATTATTGTTCGTTATTCGTCATTGAACTTAAAAAGTAATATTTTGTTTTTGATTTCCGCGCATTGTTTGAGAAAAGTACTATACAAGCTTTGGCCACAACTAGGCATTGATGGACTCACGTATGTGTGCCTCGGCTACGTCTCGGCTCACATTTGCACGTTCGTCCATCAATGCCTCAGTTGCTGCCCGCTGTAGTAATGTACTATTATTTAATATATAATAACCAAATGAAGAGCTCTATCTAATTAAGTATAAGTACCGGACTGGTATGGGCAATATAGAATTAAATGATCTTTTTTCGCCCTCAATATTCAAAAGAAATATATAGATATGGAAGCGATACTGATATTACTTATGCCTACTGTGTATCATCAGCACAATGTATTGCGCACATTTATCTATAGGCCCTCGTAAAAATTTAATAATCCCATTATTTAAATTCCTAAGAAATAAATTCTGCACACCTATTATAATAGGCCATTCTTATTCCCGTACCATAAACTCGATCCCCTGGCATTGCGTAGAGACGTTACGTCACTCTGCGTCTTTCATCGCTTATATCATGGGAAGTGTTCAGGGGAATTATTCGGATTAATATCAGCTGTTAAGTTTAATTATAGTACAAAAGGCTATAAGCTAAAGTATCATCTCGACCATCTGGATGAGTCCACCACGCATTCTCCACTGCTCGTTTCTATAGACTCTCCCAAGTACAACCAAAGTATGAAACCAACTCTTAGCAGCAGTATTTCCGAACAGCAGTATTGCTATAATTCTTTGTTTACAACACAGGGGGCAAACGAGCATGCGACTCACCTGATGGTAAGTGATTACCGCCGCCCATGATCACCCACAACACTAACGGCTCTGCCGACTTTGTACAAAAGTCGGTTGCTTGGGTACCTCTGTCCTATTCGTGTTTCTACCGTGAAGCAGTTGTGTTTGCATGGCTGTGTTTCAGTTTGAAGGATGGGATATGGCGTTAATTTATTGGGTACAGAGGAATAACACCTGAGTCCTCAGGAATAGCAACGCATGGGGGGTATCATGGGCGAAACAGTATATTCTGTTAATTCCATGGTACTGCTCATGTCTATAGGCAACGGTTACCACTTTCCATCAGGTGGGCCGTCAGCTTGTTTGCCATTCTAAATTGTATAAAAAAAAAGGTGTGCTGCCGGCCTTGTATATGATGAGGAATATGCTCTTGTTCAAAATTTGAAAATGAATTTGTTTTTTTTTTGTTTTCTCTTAGCCCTGTAACGGCTTAACCGATCGCTATGAAATACAGAATGGACAAGTACATGGGCTATCATTTATCTCGATCCGTGAACATATGCTGGTAACACAGAAGAATTCACGGGTGAATACTAGTCACAAAGTAAATACTGATAGAGAATTCTTCCAAAAAAGAAGGTCATCAATGGTAAGGCAATTCAGATTTGTTTACTTCAAACATGTCCATCGAGCCGGACACGTCTTTGGGGCTTATTTTCAGGGAACTCCGAAGGAAATTTTAATGAAAACATTTACTTGGAAATAATCTTTTTAAAGATGTTGCCTTCCATTATTTTCTCTTATAACTCTGTGTAGACATTGAAATAATTTGGTTTTGTTTTCGATTTCTATTTTTCTTTACAGCTTTATTGACATGGGTGTTGTTTTTTTTTTCTCTTGTAATGAAAACAGTAAAGTACAGTTCGTTTGATATAAAACTATTGTACCGCTATTGATATAAAAAACATAAAAATATAATACATGTGAAATTTAATTCATTTGTTTGTTACCTTATCAACTGTAGTACAAAATTTGGTATAAATATAGTATTTGAATGAATTTTTTTTTTCATTTTCTAATCTGCTCATTGGCAATCTGTTACTTATAGAACAATAATCTAATATGTTGTTTGGATGTCAGGTTTAAATTATCTTATTACATGATAAGGCCAATCTACTAATCAGCTCTCAGTCTCTGTCTACAAATCTTTTTATCCGTTCTTGGATGCTGTGTCTTTTAAATCGAGAAGAACTAATGCTTCCCGATCCTTTGTAAATGAAATGTAATTTATCTTTGTATAATAAATGCGAAAAATTGTAATTATGGAAAAGATGTTTGTTACTCTTTCACGCAAAAACTAGTTAACGGATTTGAATGTAACTTGGTATATGGGTAGACTATATCCTAAGTTAGCACATATTGATTCACGCGGGTGAACCTATGATACATAACTCATATAATATATAGAATGGAGAAGTAATGATCATGTAAATAACAATGCAGTTAAAATAACTTATACGGATATTAAATAGAAACTTTTCAAACATATATCCTGCAGAATCTTATAGATACGATATAAAACATTGACTTAGATTCTTCGCGTCCGCTTTCATGATGAGGGTCGGGGCGTTATGCGACATTATTCCGTATTTATATTGAAATAAATCTAATGTTAGAGCATTGCTGAAATGGGTTATCTATTCCTGCTTATTTAGTAGACAGTTTCAATATATTTTGTTATGTAAGAAAGTTATTTTTACAATATACCTCTAGAGGTATGAAAAAATACGGCATGGAGGGATAGTATATTTATTAAAATTCTTTTTTAATGTTATAAATGTGAAATTGATTTTGTTTGTTAGTTTGTTAACGCTTATTGTCATTAAATTTAGTGTACGGGTACTAGATTAGAGAATAAAGTACTTTATATATGAAAATAAACTATTTTATAGTTCTTTTGTTTTAAAAAATAAAAAAAAAACTGCATTCACATGTTTATTTAAGAAGTTTATTTAACAAGAGTATTGAAGTAAATTACAAAACAATACATTGTAATTTATATGTAATTATGTATATGTAATTTTAAAGCATTTAAAAAAATATATCTTCGATAATAATACTAAATGATAAACAATAATCTGAACCTATTTTCATAATACTTTTCAGAATCAATAGATTCTACTTCTATATTGACCACATATTATTTTTATCAGGGCAAACAATTAAGTTACTGTATTTTAATTAAAAAAAAAAAGACATTTTATTAACAATTTATCTATTTACATCATTTTTGGCATGCAGTTACTTTTATATTGGTATGTATTGTAATTAATTTTTGTTATTTTTTTTTATATTTCAAGTATTGTTATTATCATTGTTATTATTTATTTCATTAATTTTTTTTTATACTTTAAGTATTGTTATTATTTATTTTATTAATTTAAAAATTATAACATAAACATCGACATGCCATTGCGTGACAAAAATTGTGATATTAGTCAATAAATAAATATAATGTAATATGATACAAATTGCTAGAGTCAAATAGCTAGATACTACGTAAATTATATGAAAATCTACGTAAAAGCCTTCTGCGATGTAAGCGTATTTTCCATATTATAATAATTTATTTAGGTTCTAAAACTGTTAAATTATTCGTGATATAGGCATGTAGAAAGAAATAGTTGACCTTCGGATCAATTTATAATATAAAAAGCTTACTTATTCTCGTGTATGTCTTATCGCCGTCCCGGCATAGTATGGACCACCCCTTCCTTTCCCATGGGTGTCGTAAGAGGCGATTAAGGGACCTTATGGTGGAGGGATGGGCAGCAGCGTCTCTCTTAAAACATCTGTAACAGCCTAACTGCGGTTGCCGACCCGCCTGCCAAGCCTAACAAGTACTGGCAAAACTCCCCTTGTTGGGAAGGCTTATGTCCAGCAGTGGACAGTTAACGGCTAAAATATTAATAAAATATTACTTATCGTGGGGATCAAGTAGCTGCATGATTTCCAAGAGATGTAAAAAATTTCATCTCTATAAATATTTATACCTATTGTATATAAGAGTAACATGACGCTCTGACTCATTTAATACTCCTAACATCAGACGGGCTGTATTCTTGTTTGCTACATTCGTGATAAAAACCAAAATACATAGAAATATTTATAAAATATGAAAATCATGACGATACTGATTAAATAATAAAAGTTAAAATGAAACATTTAAAATATTTACATTTAGCGGAACAGTTTATTTTATTTTACCTCACCGATGAAAATATTTCATTCTTGGAAACGCAGCAGATAACCTTTTTATATCTGAACAAAGATATTTCCAGTTATTTGGTGCTGATTCAAGTGAAAAAAAACACTTTATATCTTCACTTAAAAAGGACTCGTTTTAAACGAAAAAATTTGATGATCTTAAAAATAAATATTTCCACTTTGTAAATACTGATTTACATTTACTTATTAATATAGATTTATTAATACTTTGTTACTAGGAATTTGGTTAAAAATGTTAAGTCGTGTTCTTATCACATTTTAAATAAGCATTTTTTTATAATTTATAGTGTTATTTTTTATTTAAGAACAAAAATAAAAGGGAAATTTATTATTTTATTAAATTAATAAATCATATAGTGATAATTCATGAATTTAAAATTGTCACACATAGGAAGAACTTTTACTTTAGTAAAACTACAGATAAATACTAGTACTAAAAGACAAAAAAATTAGTACTAAAGTTCATTACTACCACAGCAGCCATTAATTGACCACTGCTGAACATAAGCCTGCAAAACTCCCCTTATGGGGGAATTTTGCTGTAGTTCCCCCATAAGGGGAGATACTTGGTAAGCAGGTTGGAAACCGCAGTTAGGCTTTGGTGATATTTTAAGAGGAACGCTGCTGTACGTCCCCCAACAATTATTAGTGAAAAACACTCAAATGTTAAGATCCCATTGCCAATGTCAGCAAGTTTAAATCCTCGGATTCTTCAAACGTAGCATGTAAGAAATCATTTAGTGAACCAGCATGGAGCAGACAGCCGTTGGGAGTAGAACATTCTCTTTTTGGTTGATCCTATTCTTGGATTATATTTTTCCTGTATTCATTAAGGTTTGGTGTAGTCACATATCGTGCTATATTAAAAATAAAAAAGAAAGTTGAACGAATATATAATACAATACAATGGGTTACTTGCTCTCAGTTACCTCGTCAGTCGCCACTTAACTACAACTTAGGGTTGTTACCTGGCAACTGAATCGATTTTGTGTTGCCACCTGACAATTTCAGAATTAATAAATATATTGCGTAATATATACGCAAAAAGTTAAACGCTAATTGTAAACCACTTCCTTTTTAATATTGTTAACATTTGAAAATGTAATTAATAGTCATACTTATTCTACAGAAAGCAATATTGAAATTTGTTACGGAGAGGACCAAAAACTGAAGGAAACGTACACAATGCGATAAATAGAAGTTACACGAGAAAAATTATGAAAAAAGAACTTAATGCGTAGGTACATTTGAGTAAATACGTCATTATTCTAAGTAGCTACCTACCGTATCTACGTTATCTTCATCTTACAGTAAAAACCTCAATTTTTCATCTCGAGACAATCAATTCAAGTCCCTCATTACACTGGCGCTCAGAATTTCACTATAAATTCACTCATTACTCACTAAATGAGCAATTTTGAGCTTTGATTAATGCGAAGCGTCAAGGTGCTAAGTGACATTTATCTCAGTATGCCAGCATTTCAAGATAAAGAGGACTTTTGAAAGTTAATGTAAATACGAGGTGCGAATTTTGCTCTTTTCATGAAAATTTTATATTTTTAATGTCATGATTTTTAACTCGTGACATTTTTGAAAAACAAGCTTCACAATTATATTTCGGAATACAGACAAACATATATAAATACATACCCCTTTTTTCAAGAACGTCTTTAAAAAGAAGACAATGTAAACACTCACTATGATTTCTCCCTAACATATTTTTTTTGGTAGCAGAGCACGGTTATTCCCTTATTGTCATTATCATAATTTATAGGTAAAACTGCAATGTTTAAGAAATAAAAATCCAAGTTAATAAACACTGTCTGGCTGTTTATAAATATAGCACCCTAAAGTGAGGATGAATCATCATTCGAATGCGAAATGCTTTACGATGTAGGGTGAGACCCCAAGTAGATAGTTCTTTTGTTTCATTGATTTCCACATAAAAGCCTTATAGAATTACCTCTAAAGCGGTGTTAAGTGATTCTGATGACTTGGTTATTCGCAGCTACCCAAACAAAATTAAACATAGAATATACCTGAGTAAATTTTATAGCTATTTTAGATATGAGTTTCTATATATCCGAAACCTAGATAAATATTTAACTCAACGAGTTTGCATTTTTAAATCAAATGTTATTTAACATTTTATCAACTTCAAAAACCGATTGCGTTTGCATTTTTTTTTTCGTTTGTATTTGACGCGCTAATTATTCAAACTGATTTTAAATGATTTTATTTTATTATCGTTTAAATCAATTTCGTTTCGGAAATACTCATATTTATTCTATAATGATTACATGCAAAATTCGTTAAATTGAAGTATTTTTTTTTACGAAAACGTTCAACTTATTTTATTTTGTGATTTTATTGGTAGGGGAAAAGGGCTCACTCGCTCGGATTTCGTTATTTCCGGCTCCAGAGAAAATTTCAAAAACCTCTTTGACAAATATTTATGTGCTGGCTTTTTACTGAAGGTCCAGTATGCTTTATGGTTCTGGGAATTTCCTAATGAGTAGTATTTTTTCTTTTTATAACAACTACCCATAGCTATGTCCATGAATTTTATTATGTTATACGTAAAAAAAATTTATTAAAATTATTAGTTGTAAAAATTATGTTCATATTTAATAATGCGACTCGAAACAGAATGACGTAAAACTGAAAAGACGGATTGAGGATTTACGACAATTGTTTCGACTGTTTTTTTTTTATACAACTTAGAATGGCAAACAAGCTGACGGCCCACCTGATGGAAAGTGATAACCGTCGTCTATAGACATGAGCAGTACCATGGACATAACAGAGTATACTGTTTCGCCCATGATACCCTCCATGCGTTGCCCTTCCTGAGGACTCAGGCAATCATCCGGAAGTTGAAACAAGTGCCGGAAACGACAAACATAGTACGTTCATAAAATTTCTGTTGTACATATACATATATAACGGAAATTCTATAAACTATAGCTATATACTCAGCATAGGCATCCCCTAAAGCTTGCCACGAAATGCGGTCTTGCGTCTTCCTTCTCCATTTAATGTTGCTATTTTTTATATCATTCTCTCATCTACGACGTTGTCCTAATTAACATACTGTGTACTTGTACACGCGGGAGAAACCGCGGGATACAGTCATTATTAAAATAACAATTAAATGATGTTTGTTTGTAGGTGAATTATTTTAGAATAGCTGTATCCCGTGACTCCGCTCGCAATCAGTACATAAAATATCCTGTGTACTATAACCTACTCCATCTATTTAGTAGTTTTGGCGTAAAGGAGGAACAAACATTCATCCATCTATCCACCCATCATTACAAACATTTACATGTATTATATGTATTTTACAAATTCTTATGAACATGTTGTGTCTGCATGACTATCTTTTAGTTTAACAGCCTTTCCCAAAATGGGCGATAACGCCCCCTTGTGGGCGCTGCAGGCCTAAACGGGGGCCTCAGTGGTAAGAGACCCAGAAAAAAAATGGGGGCATTGTGTACACAACCCCCAATCACCCCCCAAGCCTCTACAGGTTTAGGGGGTGATTTGTTGATCTTGACGTAATAATGGTTTTTGAGTAGGTGAAAAAATGGGGGCGCTAAAAATAATTTATTCTCAAAGTGGGCAATAGACAAAATAAGTTTAGGAACCCCTGGTTTAAATGATGGTATATGAAATTAAAAGATATAAAACTTGCATTCATATTTTAGTAGTCCTCAGAAATGGCAACGCATTAAGGCGCCACATCGTATAGCTTATAAACACAGTATATGTAAAAGCGACTGTTATCACTCTCCATCGGGTAGTTCACTTTTTTTTTATTCATTTTATGTATGAAATTCTTATTTCATCTCTACAGTACGTGTAATATCCATGTTATATCGATAGATGGTATCGCCCCACATAAGTGATTGCTTTGATCTTCCCAGCCCTTGCTAATTGTGGGTAGATCAAAACGTCTCCAAATAATAATTCGTTCGTTTAATGTAACAAACCTATGCTAGTAATAATACAGCTAACATATAAATAGAGTCTATAAATAATGCCTTTGTTATTTTTCTTCCAATTACTTTTGGCACTTAAAAGGAAAGTTTTCGTGTGAATCGTTCCAATAATTAACTTTAATATGAGTGTATTTTCGGTTTTAATTACAATAAACGTATTTTAATTAAGAACCGGTTTTTTATACAACTTAGAATGGCAAACAAGCTGACGGGCCATCTGATGGAAAGCGGTAACCGTCGCCTATAGACATGAGCAGTACCATGAACATAACAGAGTATACTGGTTCGCCCATGATACCCCCCGTGTGTTGCAATTCCTGAGGACTCAGGTGTTATTCCTCTGTACCCTGTCAATTTACGGCCATATTCTAACTAATATAACTAATTAATAAAGTTTATTCATTAATTCTCCACATTAATTATTTTTTACGTGGTAAGAAGAGAAAATCGAGTGTAAATGCTTATATTTTTTCCTTACGAGTACATATAAGTACAACTATAATACATAGTGAAATATCACTCACTAAGATCTGTTGCTATAGATTTTACTTCATAATAAAATAGTAATAAAAAATTATGTAGATGCATCACTTCAGAACAGCTACACCTATTTAATTCCCTTTTATTGTTAAAATTGTTAGCTTGGAATTGTTAGGACAAGATTTGTATAAAAGAAACTGTTTGTAAAACCAGGTGGGCAGCTAGTGCAGGGATGCAGGTTTTGAAGGAGTACTAAAGCACTAAATAGGGCTATGAGAGAGTTATGCTCGGAGTTTCTTTGCGTGATAGAATCCGACACGAGGATATCCGCAAAAGAACCAAAATAACCGACATAGCCCGAAGGAAGCAAGCTGAAGTGGCAGTGGGCTGGTCACATAGCTCGAAGAACTGACAACCGATGGGGAAGAAAGGTTCTTGAGTGATGACCACGTACGGGCAAACGCAGTATAAGACGGCCCCCACTAGATGAAGTGACGACCTGAAATGCATTGCAGGGAGTCAGTGGATGCAGTTGACTCAGGACCGTTCTTTATGGCAGTCTATGGAGGAGATTTATGTCCAGCAGTGGACGGATAATGGCAGAAATGGTGAATGAACGTACTAATAGAGTTTTATATATATTACTAGCGACCCGCCCCGGCTTCGCACGGGTGCAATGCTGATGCTAAATAACGCCGTCGGCCCCCTATTACGTTACGACATTACATTAGAAACCTCTAAAATTATTAGTGTTCCTCTACTATATTATGCATGTATTATACATATAAACCTTCCTCTTGAATCACTTTATCTATTAAAAAAAATCGTTTCAAAATCTGTTGCGTAGTTTTAAAGATTTAAGCATACATAGGGACGGACAAATAGCGACAGCGACTTTGTTTTACACTATGTAGTGATGTGTGCCTAAACTAACCGTGATGAGATAGACCATGTCCTATCTAAGGAGGCAAGTGTAGCTTATACTATTAAGATATAAGAAATTTTCTTATATAAATGGCACAAAAGTTATAAAAATGAATAAAACTTATGAATAAATTATGAAATGAAATGTATCAGTCAGTTCTCTCTGCCTAACACCCAAGGCGTGAAGATATATATATATATATATATATATATATATATATATATATATATATATATATATATATATATATATATATATATATATATAGCAAAAACCGTACTCACTAAAAAGTGCTGTTTCAATCACTTCGTGTTATAGTTGGAACATTAGTTAAAATTACTCTACGAACTTGTTCAAAGTGAGCGAAGGAAAAACCAACTGAAATCTCGTCTCCGAACTCATTTCATTTCGATGATTACTTACTTCGGGCGTAAAGCAAACTTCTCAAACGCCGCCATTAGGATAAAATCCGACTAGACTAGGTGGGTACGGGACAAAGCGTTGTGGCTAACGAAATTGCAGTTTTACTCAAGTGATATAGTATAGTTACGCGGTGGAAACGTCAAGTGGTTACTCGATTTTACGTGTAATACTGTAGAGTCGAACTCGAATGTCACTAGTTCTGCGAGTGTATTTATATTAAGGTTGTTTTCTATAAATATGTAAATTCGATGATAGCGTCATTTCGATAACGTTAGATGAAATGAAAATTTTAACTGAAGTGATAACGGAGCGAGTTGCGAAAAGAAGAACGGCACGATAGTATATTAGTACGTGTCTTACATATAGATAGATACTCTTTATTGTTTCCTCCAAAAGATCACATTAATAAATTTATTAAAAAAAATTATACAAACAATTACAAGAAAAGAATACACTGAGGAAACAATGGGCGGCCTTATCGCTAAGAGCGATTTTTTCCAGGCAATCATTGTTTGGAGAAGAGCAATTATAAACAGTTTCAGCGGAGGTAAGAAACTCTGTTCGTTTTTTAAATACATATAGTATGCACAATAATGTGAATATAACTTACTTATATAATGATATTAGCTATTGACTTTCTAAAAAAGAAACTTGATGTTTTCTCATCCTAAATTCTTCTATTTAAAAATGAGTAAAAGCATCTCTTATCAACCTATTTAATTTATTCTTGATTGAAAAAAAATTTTGAAAGTATCTACTGAAAATATTAGATTCAAATTTACTAATATTAACTTATCAAAGAAGCGAAAATGTTAATAAACATCAGGAAAAGTTTTATGTTATATACGTGTTTAAAATAATTAAGTAAGTCTATTTGACACTTCCAGCTATCCAGCTTTTAGATAGGCGATCTTTGTGAGATGCAAAAATGCTCTATTAAATAGAGCGCATAAAGAATAGTTGAACTGCAAACATGTTGATATTCAACAGCTTTATTTATAGCAATATACCCTATCAGGTCGTCCTCCACGCAGTTCCCTCTGGAAACCGTCGTGGTTAATTCTTGGTGAATTTGTCACAATGGGCCGACTAACCTGATTTGCAAACAAGGTTATCGTTCCATTGTCGTCCATAAAAAAAGTACAATTATTTGGTAACATAAATATTAGCTAATCAGATACGAGTATACCAACACGTGACTTTGTGTAAAAAACAAAACAAATTTGTTTTTGACAAATAAAAGTTCATAATATGTTTAAGATGTAACTAGTTTAGGTTGTACTGCAATTATCAACTATACGTAAACTATGTAGTAATAAATTAGATATCTTTCACAAGTGAGCGTTGATTAAAAATATATAGAATTATAATTAAAACATAAGTGTTCCACTGTTGAAAATAAACATCTTTCAAAACTTTTGAAGAACAAATTGAAATGAAAATTGCCACTCAAGAAACAATCTCCAAAATCATCTTAAACGATAAATTATTTACTTACAGATATATCTACGACAGGATCCTTTCCGGTGGGTGTCGTAAGAGGCGACTAAGAGATCTTGAGCAGCAGTGTTTCTCTTAAAACATCACCAAAGCCTAACGATAGTTGCCAACCCGTCTGCCAAGCGTGACAACTACTAAAATTGAAGGAGGCCTATGTTCAGCAATAAACGATTGAATTTACGGCTGATATAATGATGACGTGACAAGATGATGTTTTATATTAATAAAATTCACGAGCATCGCCTAGTAAGTGATATATTTTAAATTTAAATCTCACATAAATAAGGAGAAATCAAATATCCTGTTCAGAGGAACGTTGGATATGCTTTGATATGAAAACATACAACATTTTGTTTATTCGCAAAAACGAGCCTATTTATTTCTCTTATCTAAATATGAAACACGTGTTAGAACTGTCTGTCAACCTTATATTATATATGTGTTATTTATATAAAAATATTATATAAAACATATGCGTGTAGCATATGTTTTTATGTGACAGAGAAAAAATTTAATGAAAATCCACATTTGGTGGAAAAATACACAATATATAATAGAGATTGTGTCTAATTAAGATTTTTTTATACAACTTAGAATGGCAAACAAGCTGACGGCCCACCTAAAAGAAAGTAACCATCGCCTATACACATGAACAGTACCATGGACATAGTATGAGTGTACAACTTCACTCATGATACACCCTGTGCCTTATTTCTGAAAACTAAGGTGTTATCTCTCTATATCCTGTAAACTCACTGCCATATCCCACACTTCAAACTGAAACACAGCCATGCACACAACTACTTCACGGTAGAAACACAAATGGGATTAGATTCAATACTATAATAATGGTAGCGGAATTAAATAGAATAATTTTAATCAAATAATCAGTAAATAAAAAATTAAAGAATATTTAAGCCTCCCATACAATTTAACAGCTGAATGCGCCATGTTAGTATTTGAGGTTCAAAATTTATTTATCGTTTTTCAATTTATATTTCTTTGGTGAAAATGTTTACTCGTAAAACACTCCCTTCAAAGGATACTAACAAGTTGGAATTTAGCCTTTTTTTATACCACTGATGTGGCAAACAAGCATACGGCCTACCTGGTGGTAAGTGGTTACCGTAGCCTATGAACACCTGCAATACCAGAGAGACCCTGAAGAAACCTCTTTACCGACCTTTTGAAGAACCCCATGCTGTAGTCGCTTGGGAAAACCTCGGCAGGAAGCTCATTCCACATCCTGAATGTTCGTAGGAACCTTCATATAATAGATTTTTTACTTCTCTAAATGTACGAGTATAAATCAACAATTACATTAGAACTATAAACTCAGCTTATTATCCTGTTGTCTTCAAAAATACCTATATTTTTATTTACTGCTTGTATTATTTTAATTAACAATCCCTTATTAAAAAGGTATATCTCTAATTGATAATAAAATTAGAGACATTATTATTCTGAGAAACATTACAAATCAATTAATTATAATAGAATCGAGTGAGAAATACTTTAAATCTAATTCCCGGTGGTTCATAAAATACGAGTAATAATTTTGCCAAATAACCAAATTCAAGTATTATTTTTAGAATTGCCTTTATGGGATGGCGCTTCAAAATTGTCTTGCAAACAACTCCAATTAAGTATAACGACTATCTTATTTTATCATTTCTCCGTTGATTAAAAAGGTGGTAATTTATCTATATTTATCTTGTATAATTATTATTAATTATGCTTCTTGCTCGCCTGATGTTCAGTGACTACCACCGCCCATGATCACCCACAACACCAAAGGCAGGCAGGTGTACTGTGGGCCTTTTAAAAAGCAATATTCTACTATCAAGAGTTCCGATCCTGTAGCTACCGGACTGGTGTCAACTACTGCACCAAACATTCTTACTAAGTTTTGGTAAGTGTACATAATTTATAACTTTCATTGTACTCTTTTTCTTACCTTTTCCTGTTTTTACAAAAGTTTTATCTTTTGCGGTCAGATAAAATTGTTGCCATTGTTACTTATATTTTGAAATACGAGTATCATCAGGGAGTATACATATATAAAATATATATATATATATATATATATATATATATATATATATATATATATATATATATATATATATATATATATATATATATATATATATATATATATATATATATATATATATATGACGATATATATATATATATATATATATATACTTTATATATATATAATATGAAATAAAAATATATATATATATATATATATATATATAAATATATATAATCGGTTAAGCTGTAAGTTACTAAATAATATAACTAACTAACACTTATATATAAACAAGCTCACTTTCACATTTATAATATTATTAAGGATATATATTCTTTATTTTTAAAACGTAATTATATACTTTTATATTCAAATTGTAAATAGATATAATGTTATCTTTACCTCAGTTATTTCATTATCATCATTTCAGCCATTATCTGTCCACTGGACATAGGCTTCTCCCATAGACTGCCATAAAGAACGGTCCTGAGCCACCTGCATCCACTGATTCCCTGTAATGCATTCGAGGTCGTCACTCCATCTAGTGGGGTGTCGTCCTGGACTGCGTTTGCCCGTACGGTGTCGCCACTCAAGAACCTTTCTTCTCCATCGGTTGTCGGTTCATCCAGCTGCGTGATCAGCCCATTGACACTTCAGCTTGCTTATTTTTATTTACTAAGCAATTATTAATTATTAATTTTTTTTTGCTAATAGTTTTTTAATAATAGTAATACTATCTGTGAGAGAAATACTATTAGGCAGTAGTACTGCTACTGGTGAACGTTTTATTTTTTTTATACAACTTAGAATGCCAAACAAGCCGACGGCCCACCTGATGGAAAGTGGTAACCGTCGCCTATAGACATGAGCAGTACCATGGACATAACAGAGTATACTGTTTCGCCCATGATACCCCCCATGCGTTACCATTCCTGAGGACTCAGGTTTTATTCCTCTGTACCCAGTAAATTCAGGCAATATCCCACCCTTCAAACCGAAACACAGCCATCTAAACACAACTGCTTCACAGTAGAAACACGAATGGGACAGAGGTACCTAAGCAATCGACTTTTGTACAAAGTCTCCCTCTGGTGATAGGTAATTATAAATAAATATATAACTTGTAAACAACTCATGAAAAATTCCGCCATAAAGGGCATAAAATACCTGAAATATTAACGATGGCATTTTAATTTATTTTCAAGAGGTTATTTATTATAATTTTCTCAAATAAAATTTAAATAAAATGTAGATGAAACAACAGGTAGAATTTATTAAAAAAATATCTTTAAATCGCGGCTTTGCTTATATAATTATAGGATTAAATATATTAATTAGTTTTTAGGGTTCCGTACCTAAAAAAATTACCGAGTTCCTTTATGATCATTTTGTTGTCCTGTCAAGTCTGTTAAGATTCTTTTCCTAAGGAACGCGCAGAGGTATCAAGTTGAATTTAACATCAAATACTCAAGCCTGCAATTTCTTGCAACTGTAAAAAAATCTCACTTCAAAGTCAACGCAATCAAAAAATACAGCCGTAAGGATCAAAACTTATAGAACCAAAGACCTAATGTATCGAGAAATAATGTCATACAGCACAAGTAAAGTGAAAATTTGAACACCGTGACTTTGTAGTGAAATCACAAAAAAAATGAAATTTGAATGAATAAATTAAATTTAAAAATAGAATTTATATTCGAAAAAAAAAAAACGAAAATTTATACAAAATTTTTGTTTATTCAATTATAATTTGTACGGAACCCATGATAAACGAGTTCCACTCGCGCTTAGCCTTCTTTTCTTAATAACCTCAATAACTTCTCGGTGTTTCGTAAAGAACCTTGTACATATATTCATACACATATATACATTAAGCCTATCTCCCATTGGGGTAGACAGAAACAATGGAACGCCAAATGCTTCAATTCAAACGGAGCTCTATCGTTTCTTCCACATTCATCAATCTATTCACTCGAGCTTGCCGATTACAAATACTATTAACTGGGCCCCTTTTCAGCACGTCACCTTTTGGTCGACATTCGAGCTTTGTCAGATAGTTACTGTACTATTATCAGAAAATAGAAAGATTTTTTTTCATACCACGAATGTGGCAAACAAGCATAAAGCCCGTCTGATAGTTTTTGTCACTGTATCCTAAGGACGCCTGCATTACCGACTCTAAATGTAATAATAATAAACATTAAAATAGATACAAATAAATACAAAAAATATACAAGATTTTTTTATACAACTGAGATATAAAACAAGCGTACGGCCCATCTGATGGCAAGTGGTTACCGTAGCCTATGAACGCATGCAGTAAGTACCAGTAGCATAACGCGCGCATTATCGACCCTGAAGAAATCTCTTCGTCCCTTTTTTTAAGAACCCCATGCTGTATTCTCTTGAAAAAACCTTGAGAGAGAGAATCAATTCAAGCTCGTGCTTGCGTCACAGCCTCTCATGACTAAGGGTCACGAATTGATTCTGAAACTAGTCGAACTTTTTCGATCTAATTACACGTAAGTTAAATCGGTAGTTATTGCATTAAAATAAAATACATATAATGTGTGCTTACGAAACTTTTAACAATAAAATTATGGTATAATATGATTATAAAGTAAATTGTAATAATTTATCAACGTCACTGGCATATTTTCGCTGTAAACTCAATCTATAATGAAAGGCTAAATCGGCAGGAAGGGAGACGGCGGCTCAGTGTCATTAATTTGTTTAGAACAATCAGGTGCATTTGATGGAAGATGGCATCTCTAACCGCGAATTTATACTTGAGATTTTATAAATTGATAAAACTGATTAAAACTAATTAACATTATTAAACTAGTATCAAACAACATGTAACTAGTTTCGTGCCTGATACAAGAAACTAGTTTCATGCCGGATGAAAGAAATTAATTTAATGACATTTTAATTTCGTAATATAAAATTTAGTAAACTACTCATAGTAGTCCAGATGAAATTAGAGACATGTTGATTTCTTGGTAGATATGGTTCTGGCATAGAATAGGCCACTACTTCCTTTCCTATGGATTTCATATTAAAAGAACTTAACGACGTTCTTCTTCAGCAACGTTCTTCTTAAAACATCACCAAGGCCTAACTGCGGTTACCGACCTGCCTGCCAAGCGTAGCAACTACTAGTAAAACCCCTCTTATGGGGGAAACCCATCTTCAGCAGTGGCTAATTTAATGATAATTATATAATATAAAGTTATAAATCAGATTCATTTTGTAGAAGACTAGTTTTTACCTGCAAAGTAATCTGTAGCCTTTTCTATCACATATTGTTTTGGTATACAAACCAAACACAGCGCTTGATTAAGCCGTTAAAATGCCAAGTACTGAAAAACAAATACACAAACATACTTTTACATTTATTATATTAGTAGGAATAAGGGGATGGCATTTATACTCGAGATTTTATAATCGAAGTTAAGTTTAATTATTATTATAATATCTGTTTAATTTATTAGGCATGAAACTAATTTCCCGGGATGAAATAAATTAATGGAAATAGTTGCAATGTCACATGTAAGTAATAGGTTTCTATATATGACGTGCATATGATTTCATAGAAGATGGCAAGATGTCGAGATTTTGTAAATTATTTAATTCAGTTAAGCCTAGTTAACTTTACTAATTTAGTTTCAGCATGAAACTAATTTCATGGTATAAATTAAATTTATTTATGACAAATAGTCGAAAAGTCATTAATATAAATATATTAAAATGGTTGGTATTTAATTCTCGATAAATAATTAATACGTAGATATATTGCTAAAGCTGCTTAAGCCTTATCCTTTTTAATTAGAAAACTAGAAACGTCAGCAACGAAACCCGTACCGTATTGTAAATTAAATTTATTTTATGAAACTAGCCGCTGTAGCCTTGAACGTGTGAAATTGGATTCGTGTTAATTTCCTGATAGCTACAATAATTCGTATTGAAACTTATATATAACTGGACAACGGGAATTTAATAAACTCACTATGTTTGATGTTTCCGACAATTGCACAATTCGGACGTATTTTTCAGTATGATTACTTACCTACGTGTCGCAGCATCTCGTGATACTGATACTAATTTTGTGGTGAAAATTAATTTATAGGAACTAGTTGCAGTATCTCAAAATGTTGGAAAATATCTGCCCATTATACGATAGCTGTTTTTTTTTTAATTGGGTGATTTTAAATGATATGGTAACCTCGCCTGCGCTATCGGTATACACTGGTGAGGTACCAGTGAGAGATGACAGATGAGAATGAAAGCAGGTCTTTTACCCTATCCTGACGAATTCAACTAGAATTAAACATGATGATTTCCAGGGGGAACCACGTGAAGATCGACCTGATAGAATATATTGCTAGTAATTAGGCTATTTGACTCCATTACTAACAATCCCTTTCCCCCTGATAGCTGTGTTTACTATGATACGTATATCTATAGTTTGACATCGCGTGTAACTACATGATTAAATTAAATTACTCACATTACACATAACTACCAGAAAATATGAACTTCAATTTTGACAAATTATCGTTGACATGCACAAGTTAAGAAACACTTATTTCCATTAAAAAAAGAATTATAAAATAATGATATATGTAACTGACGGGATGTTGTCATGATTATTTATTTGATCCCACCGATAGGAAGATCATTTTATTTATTTCTTATTGCATTCCATAATATAATTAGTACATAGCATTTCAATTATGGACCCTGTTGGGCACAGTAAGTAGGAGAGAGGAGGACAACACTTTTTTCACTTTCGAAATAGTCTAAGGATCTGTTACAATTTTATCCAGTCATTGAAATTGTATCACGATAGGTACGTATTTTCTTATTAATATTATTGTTATTCATTATTTAAGTATTGGTATGTATCTATTCATATCGTAATTGTTATTAGTATTATATAGTTATTTAATATATTCTGTTGTTTATAATTATTTATATTCCTATTGTAAAATTAATTAATTAATAGTTTAATAATAAAATTTCACCATGTTGGAAGAATCACGAATTATTCCTAAACTCTTTTCAGTCGTACACTCTTGACAGAGTGGTAGTAATTTTTATGATGATGTCTTGTCGATGAGGCCCTCCTTCGCGATTGAGGTCCGCAATGCGTCTCCATCTACTTCTGCTCACAGCTGAGTGAGAGCATTCCATAATAGACTGCTGTGTGGCCGTTTTGATGAGGTCAATCCATCGTGTTGGTGATCTACCCCGAGAATGTTTGCCTTGCACCAACCCTTGGACAATTAGATAGCCGAAGTACTTGAGAATTCATATTTGAACAGTCGACGATAATTTCTCTCAGATTTTCAGTTCGTTCAGAATGGAAACGTTAGTTCGTTATTCCTAAACTAAATTAATAAAAAAAATACCGTTTAATAATACCATATCAGACATTAATTGTCTGCTGCTGAACAATGGCCTCCTACAGATCTCTTCCAGGGGGTTGCCAATAGTTGCTACACTTGGCAGATGGATTGGCAACCGCAGTTAGTCTTTGATGACGTTTTAAAAAGGACGCTGCTGCCCATCCCTCGACCATTAAATTCCTTTATTCGCCTTTTACGCCACCCACAGGAAAGAAAGGGGTAGCCTATGCTATGCCAGGACATGCGTGTGACATTTATTGTTACAACGTAATTGATAAAATATTTCATTACATTAGTAGTCATCCTTTTATATTATAAATCCATTAGTATTATTTCGCAATAATAAACATGGAAGAAAGTTTTTTTTTTCAGTCACACCAATCACTTGGTCGTGTATCAAGGATACAATGTGATCTGTTAGGCATTGAACATCTGAGGGTAAATCCTAAAATACCCAGAGTCGATCCAATTCAGGAAAGTTCGTTTCATAAACTGGCTCCATCGGAAATCTAACCCGGAACCTCATATACGCAAAACAACGGACATATCACTATGTCATGAAGATCGTAAAAAAAAATTATCGATTTCATCATCTTCCAACCCTTATTCTGAGGGGGAAAAGGGATTGTTAGTAATGGAGTTTGATAGCCTCATTACTGGCAATATGCCCTGTTAGGTCGACCTCCACGCGGTTCCCCCTGGAAACCATCGTAAATAATTCTTGTTGAATTCACCACGATGGGCTAACTGACCCGCTTCATCTTCACCTATCATCCTTCACTAGTGCCCCGCCGGTATACCAATAGTGCGGGTGGTGTCACCATTTCATTATCACCCATTAAAAAAAAAACCCTTATTCTGATTATTTAGGATCAGCGTAATATATTTTTATTTATTCTACACAAGGGTCGCATACCCGTGTATCCTTACTCTAGAACCGGATAAATTACTACAGAAAAACACTCCAAACACTCAAAAAAAAATCTTGACAAGTAATAATACGTCGTGTAGGTATGAATTAAGGGTAAAGATTTCTTCAGTTATAATGTGACCAAGCAACAAGGCTAAATTTCGACAGGGTCAAAATATCGGCACGCTCGAATAAACAAATAATCACGGTTAGAACCCGTCAGTTATAGGCATAGAATATTTCACAAGTAACAAGTGAAAAATCATAAGCGAAATGAACTCATACTGCCTGCTACAAATACATCCTATGTGAAACCGCTTCGTTTGTATTTATTTGTGAATCATCGACGGTTCTCAGTTAACAGTGAAGTGAAATCGCGGCAGGTGGTTGACTAGGTCGTGCAGAGCGAACAAATAGCGACCTTCTCAGACTGAATTCAAGTCTTTATTCACTTGTTCTTAATATAATTAATTAATATTACATTTTCATTTGCAAATAATAGCAAGTGCGACCTTAAATCATTGTGAGTGAAAAATATACTGGTGGTTTGTCATTTGTCACTGATTACATCACCATGAAAGAAAAAGAACAATTTCTCTAAATGATAATAAATTAAATGTAGCAATAATTTCCATGCCTAATTAGTTATATATATACAGTATATTTTGTATTGGTGGTCTATAAAGAGGCGTCGTTTCTTATAATCAATCATTCGTAACATCTCATAATCACTTTGTTTTATTCCTGTTTTCGTCCCACCATCTTACTGGATCGTGACCAGCGTGGAAACTTCAAAAACATCGGTACTTTAAACCGTATTAACAAAATTCACAAAACAAATCTATTCTAAAAGTTAAAGTGAGTTCGACAATTTTGTGAGGATGTTGAAAATTGGGTGCTTTCTTGTATTTTTAAGTAGAATAGAATAGAATAGAAAATCATTTATTCAAATAAACTTACATTCAAGCACTTTTGAAAAGTCATTACATTTTTTTAATTTACCGCTCGTTCGGAAAGCTGTCTCATCACAAGAAGAACGAGCAAGAAACTTGCGTGATGCTCTTTTAAATAATTTTATTATTATTTTACATTTTTAAGTTATATTGTGTGAATACAAACCACCAATTAGCACTAATTCAATTAACTCAAAAAGAAAAAAAAAATTGAATACATAACCAACTGGTTAAACAATTAATAAGAGGAAATCAGTCATAGTGATTAGAGCAGACCAGTCCCTACAAGCAGCACCCGTTCACGAGTATGACGGATGAGCCAGCCATCACTGCGCTCGACCATATTTTAGGGAGCCCAATGACCCGGCCCACCACGCCGCCACAAGTTTGGACATTTTAGTGAGCATGACTACTCAAAACACTAGACCACGTCAAAGCTACTCACAATTGCCATCTGATAGTTATAGTATTCACATTTTACATAAGAATGCATGCGGCAATTAATACAAAAAACCGCTACGCTTTCATATTTCTAAAATTAATCAATTAAATCAAGAAAGCAATGAGAAAATAAAATTATAACGTTGTATGCTAATAAACTAATTATTTACTTGATATGTTGTCATCTATGAATTCGTCTATCCTGTAATAGGCTTTCTTACATAAAAATTGTTTAATATAAGATTTGAATTGCCTCTCTGTCAGATTTAATGCAGATTCCGGCAGTTTATTATAAAATACTATGCAATTACCATAGAATGAATTACTGATTTTGTGCAGACGGCATTTAGGTAAAATAAGCTTATTTATATTGCGTAAGTTTCTACTTGTACAGTCTTTGAGTTTTTTAAAACTCGCGTAAGTTCTTCCGTGTATACATAATATTTTCATAAATGTATTGTGAAGTAACTGTGAGGATATTTGAGTCTTTAAAGCACTGACGTAATGACTCTCACGAACCCATACCATAAATAGAACGTATGGCTCTCTTTTGTAAAACAAATATAGTATTTATATCGGCTGCTTTACCCCACAGCAGTATGCCATAAGACATTATGCTATGGAAATAACTAAAATATACAAGTTTAGCCGTCGCCACGTCTGTTAATTGCCTAATTCTTCTAATTGCATATGCAGCAGAACTGAGTCTACTGGCCAATTTTGAAATATGGGGCCCCCATTGTAATTTCGAGTCCACTGTTATACCTAAAAAAACTGTATCATTAACAAAATTTACTATTTCGTCATTAAGCAATAACTGTGTATTTATTAGTCTTACATTAGGAAGTGTAAATTTTATACACTTTGTTTTGCTGGAATTTAATAATAGGTTATTACATGTAAACCAATTTAATATTGCAGACATAGCACAATTTACATCGTCTAATTGATTACTTAAGTTAAGTTGAGTAATTAAGTAAACAAAATGTAATGTAAATCATTAAAATAAATGTTTTATAAGAAAGTAAATGTATGTAAATAATTAAAGATTGTGTCCTACAAAAAAAAAACGATTTCAATTGTGATTATTGATTAAAAAACTAAAGTTCTGAACCGATTTTGATAAAATTTCTATAGGCCCAATGTGTAGATATATCCTTTCAGATAAAAAAAAGAAATTTTCAAATCGATTTAAAACTGACATAGTTATGAGGTAACAAACATAAAAAATGCAACCGAATTAAGAACCTCCTTCTTTTTAAAGTCGGTTGAAAAATGTACCAAAACTAATAACCGTAATCAAGTAAGTTTTTTTTATGAAAGATTGACAAAAAAGCTCAAGCTAACATGATGCACAGCAGTAAGCTATAGACATGGGGGGAAGGATTGTTAGTAATGCGTACTACCAACCCCGTTACTAGTAATATGCTCTCTCAGGGCAACTTTCACGTGGTCTCTCCTGGAAACCATCGTGCTGTATTCCAGACGTATTCATCACAATGGACTAACTGGCCTGCCTTTTCGTTCTTACCTATCTTCCCATACTGGTGTCCCACCAACGTATACCGTTAGCGCATGCGTAGTTACTATTTCGTTATCATCAATTAAAAAAACCTATAGATATAAGCAGTACCATGGACGTTATAGAATAGTCCATGATAGTGGTATTATCCATGGTAATTTCACTACCATATTAATCCTTTTAAACCAAAACACAGCTATACAAGCTATACAAGCACCGCAAAAATACGAATGAAACAGAGAAAAAGTAAATAGAGAAATACGAATGCATTTCTTTTTCCTTTTTAATATTTGAAAATTTTTGTATTTTTTTTATTTGTCTAAGTATTTAATAAATATCTGATAATAAGTTATAACAATAGTGTAATAATATAATATACTGTACATAATGTTATTTATAATATAAGATATTAAAAAAATAAGCTATAGAATACAGTATTTTTTTTAAAAAACTGGCGAAGAAATTTTTTAGAATAGAATAGAATAGAAAATCATTTATTCAAATAAACTTACATTCAAGCACTTTTGAAAAGTCATTACATTTTTTTTAATTTACCGCTCGTTCGGAAAGCTGTCTCATCACAAGAAGAACGAGCAAGAAACTTGCGTGATGCTCTTTTAAATAATTTTATTATTATTTTACATTTTTAAGTTATATTGTGTGAATACAAACCACCAATTAGCACTAATTCAATTAAATACTCAAAAAGAAAAAAAAAAAATTGAATACATAACCAACTGGTTAAACAATTAATAAGAGGAAATCAGTCATAGTGATTAGATTTCTTACAGGTATTCAATTTTCATCAAATAAATTATGTATATATCTAAAATGCCTACTTACCTATTCTAATTTATGTGTAAGTATTCATTTTATGTCCCGACATTCGGTAGTTAGGTATAGCTTTATGATATTTACTTCGAAGTGGAGCTTTTATTAAAAGGTATTTATATACCTGAAATTATATTTCTTATAACATGCCCTTCGACTTTTCAATTTATTATAATTATATTACTTCAAATATGTTATAATATTTATTAACACTTCACCTGTTAAAATGTAGATGTATTGGAAAACCTATCGAACACTGGTACATAATCGCTTCGTAAATATATTAATGGCGTGTCATGGCCAGACGAAGGGTTCGTGAGTTGTTGAATATTTATTGAAACATGTACCTATTAAGTAGACAATGTTAATATAACAAACTAGCCGCGCCCGCGACTTCGCTCGCGTTCCGTTTGGCAATATAAATTTATATAATTTTTAAAAAACTATAGTTAAAAATATGCTGATTATTTGTCATACATACATATCTGTCACGCCTGTCTCCCATTAGGGTAGGCAGAAACAATGGAACGCCAAATGCTTCGATTCAAACAAACCTCTTTCGCTTTGTCATAGAATATATATTTAAATACAAATTCAGATCATTTTTATTCTGAGTTAGACTTGTTTACAAGCACTTTTAAATCGTTATAATTTTTTAAATCTATTACAGGATTCGGAAAATTGGTATCTGTTGGGAACTGTCACTCTTTGAGAGGAGAACTTAACAATTACTCTTTTAAATCTTTGTTAACGTTATGTGTTTTTATTTAAATGTATTATGCCTAAAATTACATGGTCGTTAAATGCACATTCGTCATTCAAGTAATCGTTTAGTGTGTAAAAGGCTTTGTTCAATAAGTGGTTTTAATAAGAGTTTAAACCTATTAAAAGGTAAATCAAAAATATCCTTTGGTATCTTATTATAACATTTAATTCCAATTCCCATAAAAGTTAATTTTTTTTAATGGATGATAATGGAATGGTAACCCCGCCCGCGCTATCGGTATACACAGGTGGGGCACCAGTGAAGGATAATATGTGAGGATGAAGCAGGTCAGTTAGCCCATCGTGACGAATTCAACAAGAATTGTTCACGATGGTTTCCAGGGGGAACCACGTGGAGGTTGACCTAATAAGGCATATTGCTAGCAATAGGGCTGTCAAACTCCATTGCTAACAATCCCTTTCCCCCTAAAAGTTCATGTTATATATATGTCTAAACAGAATATCAAATGTCAGGGTGAAAGTAAGTGTCAAAATGAGATATTAACATGTAACAAATTTCGTTATATTATTTTGCCTCTTAGTGAATTATTTTAATTAAATAGGTAATTATTTATTTAAATATACTAAGTAAATTATGTATTATTATGATGATATTACTATCATATAGTCATATTAATAAGTTTTTTTTTATACAATTTAGAATGGCAAACAAGCTGAAGGCCCACCTGATAGAAAGTGGTAACCGTCGCCTATAGACATGAGCAGTACCATGGACATAACAAAGTATACTGTTTCGCCCATGATACCCTCTATGCGTTGCCATTCCTGAAGACTCAGATGTTATTCTTCTGTAGGGTACAGGTAAACTCTGTAGGGTAAATGCACGCCAATTGATATTAAAAAATTATTCGACTACAAATGCTTCCAGCATTTGTATATCTATCAAAAGCAAAATTAAAATCATTTTCATCGTTCGATTTTTCCTAAAATTCAAACCGTAACATAATGGAAGTTGTATAAAACCACCATTTACTCACGGAAAAAACAACATAAGATGCAGTTCAACGCGGTGAAAATTCTCGTCGCGGGCTTGCCATAAAAATACCGGGTAACCGATTCGTAGTCTTACTTCTTACCAAATTGTAATTAGATACTGTCTATACGTGGGACATATAGTTTAATAATCAACAAAAATAATATGAGATATCTTCATAATAGTGATAGAAGCTAAAATAGTAATTTTTAAAAGATTTGTACGTCTGTTTATATATTTGTTCCTGTAATATCAAAAAACTATTACACTAAATTGAATGTGAATTCCACAATTGTATTTTTAAAAGTCTAATATTTAATATAGGTTTTATCTCGATATACCATTTAAAAATGGTCACCGACTTCCAAAACCTACGTATACGAATTTGCGGGATAAAGCTAGGCTTTAATAATTCGAACGTATATTTAAAATAGCCTAAGGCAGTAGCAAAATATTAACACCCGGTCCCATACCACGTACCGTCACGCCCTCCAATTAGGGTTGGTACCCAATGGGCCATTAGGCACGAACTCATATACGACGCATGAGGTCTCATCTATTATAATATTATCATGTTTTGTGTAATAAATACAGTATTGACTTTTAAATTATCTTTATATTTATTATATAAATAGATAGGTATTATATTTATTTACAGTATTTTTATTTATGTAATACTTTATTATATATTTTAATATTTTATTTAACTGTATATTTGTTTATGTATTAATAGTTGTAGCAATTCAGCTGCCTGCTAACGATATGTTTTCTCACTGTATTGGGTTGACTGGAAGAGATCTCTGTCAGAGATTCAGTCTAAGTCCACTCTTGCTCACAATATTTATAAATGCATTAATATTATTTATATGTAACTTACAAGTAAAGATATATATATAGTATTGGAAAAAAGCTGTATTCCATAGCTTAATTTTTTTAATAACGTTATGTACAGTACGTTATTTCTAATATATAATTTACCAACTTTGTCGTTTAGTTTTTACACTTCTTTTAACACTAGGTCGATTGATAGAGAACGGGAAGAGGTGTTAAGTCCATTTTGCCAAAAATGTACTTATACTTATATTGTATAAATATAATTCTAATTGTCCATATGGTCCCGGCATAGAACAGGCCATCCCTTCCTTTCCAGTGGGTGTTGTAAGAGACGACCAAAGGACCTTAATGACCGTGAGATGGGCAGCTGCGTCCCTTTTAAAACATCACCAAAGTCTAACTGCGGTTGCTAACCCGCCTGCCAAGCGTGGCAACTACTAGCAAAACTCCCTTTATGGAGAAGGCCTATGTTCAGTAATAAATAGTTAAGGACGAATATAAAAAAGGGGGGAAAAGGATTGTTAGCAATGGAGTTTGACAGCCCCATTGCTAGCAATATATCTTATTAGGTCGACCTCCACGTGGTTCCCCCTAAAAACTATCGTGAATAATTCTTGTTGAATTCGTCACGATAGGCTAACTGACCGACTTCATCCTTACCTATCATTCTCCACTGGTGCCCCGCCGGTGTATACCGATAGCGCGGGTGGGGTTACCATTCCATTATCATCCATTAAAAAAAATATAAAATAAAATATATATATAATCAAGATTTCTATAAATTCTCTTATTCAGGCTTTCGAAGAAAATTCTCTTCAATTTTTATAGAAAATCAACTTTAGGTAAAGTTAAATATGTCACACACGTGTTTTCGTTATTGAAAGCATTCATCGGGGCTAATCCTGAAATTACTTTCTCTATGCTCAAGTATTTATTTTAGCGATTACATTTCAGAATATTATTATAAAGTCTCTGTATTCAGTAGTAACAACATTCTGTACTCCAAAATAAAATTATAATTAATTTTTTTTTTGTTTAAGCTTTTATGTCGAACCAGTTTTAGGTAGAAAATAAATTATATACTCAATCAATGAAAACGTCGTTTATCATTATTTGATTGATCGTAATTAGTTCGTCCTTTTTTTAAAAAAATGTTAATTAATATTACTATTAAATGATCGTTCGACATTTAAAAATTTCAAAATCGAAAATATCCGTTCATTAAAATATTAAAGGTCTAAATAAATTCCTCTAACTACCCCATCTAGTATTATAATACCGACTTCTTTTATCTTTAGATGCTTAGCATATCGTCATAGTCGTAGAATACTGACGGATCTGACGAAGATTACATATAAAGATCCGTCAGTATTCTACGACTATGACGATATAATGATCAGACTGTATACTATTATTGTTAAGTTTCGTTCATTTTCATTATATTTTGATGTAATAAACACCGGTTTAACTTACGTGAAATGTAGACAAGAACACTCCACTAGTTTCGAGACCATATGGGACCTTTAGTTTTGAGCAGCTGTGATGCGACGAGCCTGATTAATAAATTACACATAAGTTAAACTGGTAGTTATTAGATTAAAATGGATTGTGTACTATTTGAAGGAATTAGCATGTATCCATGAATTTTGAAAATAGAAGACAAAAGATATGAAAGTGAATAAAGCAACTTTCATATATACCTATCGTATTTAAGACTAAGGGTTTTTACATTCAGTTTTTTTCACTTACAATGGAAAAAAAGCAGAAATAATAGTGATAATGATGATTAGTATGAAATAAATCTTCTCTTATTATGTCCTATCTGTTTATTTATTGTCAGACTAATTTTTACCCGTGATTTCGTTCGCGTGACTAAAAAATAAATAAATGGTATCCTATGTCCTTCTCTATTCCAAATAGTACGTGTACGCCAAACATAACATTTGGTTGAACTGTTAAAGCGCTAAGAGGTAACAAACAAACAATCTCACTATATTATTGTTATTGTTAAATTTTTGTAAACATCCATAGCATTGTATGTTTACGACACCAACACAGTCAGTGACAATAACACGACAGACGAAGAGGAAGAGTACGGAGTCTGACCGTTCATACCCGAAGAGTCCCGAACGCTGTCTTTTTTTTTCTTTATACAACTTAGAATGGCAAACAAGCTGACGGTCCACCTAATAGAAAGTGGTAACCGTTGCCTATAGACATGAGCAGTACTATTGACATAACAGAGTATACTGTTTCGTCCATAATACATGCATAGCCATTTCTGAAGACTAAGGTGTCCTTTGTACCCTATAAATTTACCGCATATACATAGTCATGCAAATACAATTGTTACAAGCTTGACTGCTCATGATTAAAGTTCACGAATTGATCCTGAAACGAGATCTTGATCTAATTATACGAAAATTAAACCAATAGTTTTTGTTACACTAATTTTCTTTTTTATTATTATTGTTCACAATTATAATATAAATAAGAATAATGATAAAGTTTATAATTCAGTAACTTAAACCTATATTTAATAACTTAATCCTTTGAAACCGCTTTGGTGGCGACGCGATTTTTACAAAACGCGCATCAAAGTATATTTTTTAAATTAATCCGGGATTACTAGGTAAGCTCAGTTTGTTCATTAATAATCGGATTTATGTGGTGGCTGATGTAGCAGCTATGTAGATTAAAAGACAGATTCTTTATACAGTGAGCCTTTTTTATACCAATGTACTTTTGTATTTTTTGTAACTGTACAAAATCTCCCACTGGTAAAATTCACTTTACTTGTGGGAGATTTTGTCCAAAAGTCGTCTTCTTGGGTTTTTATGAAACAATTATGGTCTTACTTTGTATCACTTTGAATTATGGCGCAGTGAAAATACAGGATGGCATAAACCAGAGTTCCCAGAAATGGCAACACATGGGACCACAGTATATTCTGTAGTACATAACATTAGTTGCAAAAGGACCCTGTATTATATTAATCTATAATATGGTAAGAAACTCTAATTTAAATCTATTCAGCCATTTAGGAAATCTATCTGTAATCATAATCTATAATGTGAATAATTTACTAAACTAGGTGTTATCTTATAGATTTCCATATCACTGGTTAATCGAATAGAATTATTTTGTTTAACTCCGCCACCATTAGTATCTGTGTGACTGTCAACACTCAAAGATTGACCACCATTATTACTACGAGTACCATAAGTTCCACAACATTAATCCCAATAATAAGTACCATAAAATTACACAAATCTCGATCCTAGAATGCTTTTTTTTATGGGTGGAAATGGTATGGTAACCCCGCCTGCGCTAACGGGATACGCTGGCGGGGCATCAGTGAAGGGTGATAGATGAGAATGAAAACAGGCCAGTTAGCCCATCATGATGAATTCATTAGGAATTAACCATGATAGTTTCTAGGGAGAACCACGAGGAGGTCGACCTGGTTGGGTATATTGCTAGCAATAGGATTCTCAGTCTCCATTACTAACAATCCCTTTCCCCCCAATCCTAGAATACTATGAAGTAAGTTTTATGAAGGAGCAGGCAATGAACATCTGGGAACACACTCAAAACACGAACAAAATCAGATATTCGTTTCCTAAATTGGCCTGCTGGAGAATCAAACCTGGAATCTTATTTACGCAAAGCATGCCCATCACTGCACATCATTTAGGATTAAAAATGATCTCTTATTGATTAATCATCATCATCTTCCTACCCTTATCCCTATCATTTGGGGTCGGCGTAATATGATTAACCATATTGCAAAAAGATTTGGTTTTTTAGTTTTACGACCGGCCACCTGCCTGACGTCAACCCTCTTTGGGAATTGATTAATAAACATCCAAATATCATAACAAAATAGAACTTTGTATCTAAAAGACACGGAATCCGATGTTAACAACAAAATCGAATTATAAATGTCCTTTGACCTGACCTGACAGACGTTTTAACGTGTAATGTTAACGTTTAAAAGCTTAAATGGGTTAAATTAACATTATTTATAAATGTGTTGTATGAGTCCCCGTCAAAGGGACATTTAATTTTGCCGTAAAGGGCTTTGTGATGGTGGTGTGTGACCGCAATTAACATTAATTTATTACTTCCTATTTGACATAATCTGTGGCTATTACGAGTATTAATGGCGTTTCGTTTTATGTTAGCGAAAATAATCGTTTAAATATACGGTTATGTTTTATCCAATATGTCTACGAGGTTTAGTCTATATATATATATATATATATATATATATATATATATATGCTTAATACCTTAATCTTTAGAAAGGCATTGCATTGCCTCCAACTTGCTGAAATTTCGTTGGATGGCCATACAATATTTATGATCAGTTAGTTAAAATATGTTTTATTTCTATTATTGTTTTATATCGTCATAGTCGTAGAATATGTACATATGTATATATATATATATATATATATATATATATATATATATATATATATATATATATATATATATATATTTGTCAGATCCGTCAGTATTCTACGACTATGATGTTATTATTGCGTGTATCACGTTGCAATATATAGCTTCATATTATAAAATATCTTTTATCATATATTGTTTGTAATTTTTATCTTTATTACTGTGTTTATTACTAATTCTAGTTTATTGTTATTCTAGCTTACCTAGTTCATTAAGTAAATAAATTAGGAATACCATAGGCATCACAGTGTATTCTGTAATGTTTAAGTGAATAAACGACGGTCACCAATTTTCATTAGATGTGTTGACAGCTTCTCTGTCTGTATACCAAACTTTATTCAATCAACATACTTATTATTGAGTAAAACATGACCAAAAATCTTTGCAAACTTTATTACTAAATGTTCAATTAGACACAATCCGTATATCGGTTAGCCTATATGTATGAAGTTGCCAATATTATTACGTCTAACTGCCTTTTCCATATCAACACACTCTTGACCCATTTCCAGGCAAAGGTTCCATTTCAAACTGCGATCCTTCATAAGAAAATATCCTTGAATTTTTAATATACCTGCTCTCTAAGTTAGATAGAAAAAGTTGTAATATATATGCCTCATTTCGCATAATTCAATTTTTATACTCGTATACTTGGTATAATAATAGGCTGACTGCGTCTTTATTGAAAATACACTGTGACACCCATAATACTTAATAATACCTTAGAGCGTTGAGATCTCTGAGCAGTAAACTGATGCATTTTTTAAACTTGACAAGTGGTTTTAATAATTTTATTTAGTTAATGACAAAAAGATTCTCAAGAGGCGAC